>NW_016807086.1:258968-278794 GCF_001698545.2 Rhinopithecus bieti
ATAAATAAATAAATAAATAAATAAAAGTGTAAAAATAAAAAAAAAATAAAAAATAAAAAAAAATTAACCAGGTGTGGTGGCACACACCTCTAGTCCCAGCTATTTGGAAGGCTGAGGCAGGACACGAATCACTTGAGCCCCAGGGGCAAAGATTGCAGTGAGCCAAGATCGCACCACTGCACAGCACTCCAGCTTCCACTAGAGTGAGACTGTCTCAAAACAAACAAACAAAAAGTCTAATTGAATCAAATTAGATTTTCTTTTAGTAAAGAGTTGATAACTTACGTAACTGGTTATTTATAGAGGAAATGGAACTATTCCTCAGTAGGGGTTATTGCAAATATTTAAGAACCTGTATAAATTTGAATTATTGAAACAAAACTACAGGACTCTCTGTTTTATCTTAATTTTTCTATTCAGTACTTACTCAGGAAACATCCCTATTTAGTATTCAAACAGTGACAAGAATTTTTGGTAATAAATGACATCAAACTGTTTGGGTGCTTAGAATTTGACATTATGCTTTAATCTAATATCTAAGCTTACTGCTCTGGGTTAGAGCCTATCTCTGCTACTTAGATGTGTGCCCCAATATGTTAGATACTACCATTATCTGGCAGTGTTCTGCTACAACCAGGAAGCCCAGCAAAAGCATATTACTTGCACTGTTTTCCTCCCTCCCTCCCTCCTTCCCTCCCGGAGATACACGTATTTTACCTCAGCCTGGAAAACATAGTGAGACCCTTTCTCTAAAAAATTTTAAAAATTAGCTGGATGTGGTGGTACACGCCTGTGGTCCCAGGTGCTCTGGAGACTAAGGCAGGAGGTTCACTTCAGCCCAGGAGGTCAGGGCTGTAGTGAGTCATGATCATGCCACGGCATTGGAACCTGAGTTACAGAGCAAGATCCTGTCTCCAAAGAAAAGAAAAATTTCACCTGACTATAAGCATCATGAAGTCAGGGTCTCCATGTCTGTTGGGATTAGCCCTCTATATACTAGTGCCTGGCATGGTACCAAGTACAGAGTAGACTCTCAACGAGTTAATGAACTCTTTCTTTCTTTTTTTTTTTTTTTTCCTGAGACGGAGTCTTGCTCTATTGCCCAGGCTGGAGTGCAGTGGCTGGATCTCAGCTCACTGCAAGCTCCGCCTCCCAGGTTCACGCCATTCTCCTGCCTCAGCCTCCCGAGTAGCTGGGACTACAGGCGCCCACCACCTCGCCCGGCTAGTTTTTTGAATTTTCAGTAGAGACGGGATTTCACCATGTTAGCCAGGATGGTCTCGATCTCCTGACCTCGTGATCCACCCGTCTCGGCCTCCCAAAGTGCTGGGATTACAGGCTTGAGGCACCGCGCCGGGCCTAATGAACTCTTTCTGCAAGTTAAAAAATAATGCAGTGTCCTCTCTATGTTATCTCAGTAAACCAAATACAACTAGATAGTGTATTTTTTCCAGCTGATTACCTCTATTACCTCCTGAAAATGACTCAGAAGGAGTTCACACAGAGATCCTCATGGACTCTGTGTTTCTTGCGGTCTCTCACTTAAAATATGCATGCAAGGGTGTGTGTGTATGTGTGTGTGAAAGAGGCTGGCATTTTGCTACTAATTTTTCAAGGTTAATTCAAGATTGTGATTTTGGTTATGCTAAGTTCTCAGGGTTAATCAATATTTACATTGCCTTTATCTACATAAACATGGGAATGCATATTACAAAAGGATCCAATTTCTTTTCTTTTTTTTCTTTTTTTTTTTTTTTTTTTTTTTTTTTTTTTTGAGACAGGGTCTTGCTCTGTCACCCAGGCTGGAGTGCAGTGGCACAATTTTGCCTCATTGCAGCCTCGACTTCCCAGGCTCAAGTGATTCCTCCACTTCAGCCTCCCAAGTGGTTGGGACCACAGGCATGTACCCCAAGTCCAGCTAGTTTTTTTTTTTTTTTTTTCATACAGACAGGTTCTCACTATGTTGTCCAGGCTGGTCTCAAATTCCTAAACTTAAGCAATCCTCCTGCCTCAGCTTCCCAAAGTGCTGGGATTACAGGCATGAGCCAATGCACCCGGCAGATCAAATATTTGAATTTGGGACTGTGCTACCATAGCACTATTGTAAGTGACAGTGGTGGTTGAGGTGGCCATTTATTGTATATAATTTAATCTTTCCAATAACCAAGTACTACTAATCATGTTTTAGAGATAAGCTGAAGTTTGGACGGAATAAGTAAGGTACACGTGGACATGATGGTTAGCAAGGTCCAAAACCAGGGGTAGGGGGTTGAAAGCAAGGTCTGTCCAAACCCAAGGCGATTGCCTCTATAGCCTGTGTACTTTACCCAATTGCTGTGCTGCCTTTCTCTACTACTGTGTTGACTTCCCTGTTTTGATAACCCATTCACAGCAATAAAATAGAAACATTTATTCAAACATACTATCAAGTTAGATACCTGAGATATAATGCACAAATAATATTTTAAAGTCTCTTTTAGTGTAGCAATTTTGGTGGAAATTGGCACAAAAGAAAAATTCTTCATCTATCAGTAGTTTAGAGATTATTCATGACCTTCCTATACTGTAAAGTACTCAACTGGTTTGGCCATTTATATAGTCAGAGTAAAACTATTCTCTTATCTAATGTATAGTATGTACTCAATCCTGTAAATCAAAATGCATATCACTTAATTTGAAACATAATGCAGGCCTAGTGCAGTGGCTCATGCCTATAATCCCAGCACTCTGGGAGGCTGAGATGGGAGGATCTCTTGAGCCTGGAAATTCAAGACCAGCCTAGGCATCATGGCAAGACCCTGTCTCTATTGAAAAAAAAAAAAAAAAAACAAGGCATGGCGGTGCACGCCTGTGGTCTCAGCTACTTGGGAGGCTGAGGTGGGAGGATTGCTTAAGCCAGGAGGTTGAAACTATTTTGAGACCCTGTCTCCAAAACAAAAACCAAAAAATTTAGACAAATATGTGATTAAAAGTGTAAAAAGTGACGCTATGGAGCCCCCACAGCAACTGGTCTGGGTCTCCAAATAGTCTTGAAAATACATGGAAAGAGAAGGCATGTCTGTGACATAGTCTGGCAAGGAAATGGGTAACTCCGTGTCCTCCTGGTGGGAGTGGAAATTGTACAATCTCTTTTGGAAGGTGATTTGGCAGTAAGTACCAGAATTACAAAAACACAAATCCTTTGGCCAAACAGTTCCACTTCTAGAAGTTTATACTACAAATACACTCACACAGGTCAATTATCTCATAGACAAGGTGTTCTTTGCTTTTTTTTTTTTTTTTTTTTTCCCGGGCAGCAAAAAAAAAAACTGATAAAGAACCTAAACATCTATTAAGAGAAAACGGATTAAATAAATAATGGTACATCAATACCATAGGCCATGATGCAGCTAGAAGAATGAGGAAGCTTTTCAACACTCATACGGAGCAATCTCTAAGAAACATGGTTAAGTAAGAAAAAAGAGCATGGAAATATTTATCATATGCTATTTGTACCTTAAAAATGAAAGACAGAGGCTGGGCATGATCCCTCACTCATGTCTGTAATCCCAGCAGTTTGGGAGGCCAAGGTGGAAGGATTGCTTTAGGCCAGGAGTCCAAGACCTACCTGAACAAAATAGTGAGATCCTATCTCTCCAAAATATACAAAAATTAGCCAGATGTGGTGGCACATGCCTATAGTCCCAGCTACTTGGGAGGCTGAGGTGGGAGGATTGTTTAAGCCCAATAAATGTATATTTTCAATATAATAGATTCCAGATCAGGTCTGTCTTCTTCATTGAATCCCATCATCTGACACAGTGTTTGACACATAGCAACCACATGATTAATAATTGCACAAAGATTAATAAGTAGAAAAGATACTAGAAAGATATACCCTAAAATGTTAATAATGTTTACCAGAGATTTTTTTTACTCTTTCTATGTTTGTGTTTATTTTCCAAGTTTTCCACAATAGAGTTATTACTTTATGACTGGAAAGAAGTACAATACATGTTATAAGACTGCATCCTAAAATATTAATGCTTTTCATGCCATGTCTGTCTACAGAGGAATGAACAACTATTTTAATGAGTACCAGTGAGTGTTTGCATTTGATCAGCAGTGCTCACAGAAATTCTGGAAAGGATGGTGGTGGATGTATGTAAGTGGCAGCTGGTACATTTAGTGCGCATTGGAGGTACATGAAGGGATAATTTGAATGTTAATTACAATATCACTCTACATGTTTGAGAGATCACAGAACTAGGATTGGGGTTATTTGATTGAACAGAGTTGTATAAGCATTGAGGTATTTTCTGTAACATTAGATATGATTTTTGTTTTTTCCAAGTTTGTGACTACAGACGTATCTAGGTTCTAGTCCTCACTCAGCCACTTACATACTCCGTGACCTTTCTAAGATTATATTTCTTCATTTGCAAAATGAGGTAATAGCATAGTTGTTGCAGGGTTGTTTGTACACTGTGTGTCTAATGCAAGTGAGAAGGTTAGCACAGTGCCTGGTCTATCAAAGGCTCTCAGGATGCCTCTGTCAACTTTCTCTTTCTCCCACATTCATCACTGAGTCCTGGGTGTGAATGAAGAACTAAACGCTGGTTTACAAATAGGGAAGGGACTTCTTTTCTAATCAGATATTTTCCTTAATCCTAGTAATGTTCCTTTAAGATACAGATTTTTCCATTTTATTGATTTGAGAAGGAAATACTACTTGTGACCATCCTAAGACCCCAGCGATTAGAACCTATGCTCTGCTGATACAAAATACACACAGACCCACTTTGTGACGTCTAGAATTTTGTTCTAAGAAAAGATGATGGACATCCTGTATTTATTGTGTTGCTGTGTTTGAGGACACTAGATAACTTACTACATTAGCATGGGTTTTGGGTATTTGCCTAAAGTCACAAACCTTTTGATGACCACCTTCTAACCCTGAGAAATACCTCATCACTCATATAATTCCTGCAAGTAAGACAAAGCAGGACATCTAATGGAAAATTCTTTGCTCTCCCTGTTCTCTGACTTCAGTTGCATTAAAATTTTTTTGAAATAGTAACTTTCAAAATGATTTTCCAACATGTGTTCCAAATAATTTTTAACACTCTAACTACAACTAGCTTACTTAAATAATAAAGTAGATGAGAATGATAAAATTTGCCATATTTGGAATAGATAAAATTACTCTAAATAATTATGCAAACTTCAACTTTAAATGTAAACACTATAGGCATAAAATATATAAAATAATTTTGTAAACAATACCTGAATGATTTGAATAATTTTTTAAGTGTCTTAGTCTGTTCAGGCTGTTGTAACAGAATGTCATAGACTGAGTGGCTTATAAACAGCAGAAACTTATTTCTCACACTTCTGGAGGCTAAAAAGTCCAAGATCGAGGCACTGGCAGATCCAGTGTCTGATGAGAGCCTGTTTCCTGGTTTCATAGACAGCTGCCTTTCAGCTGTGTCCTTGCATGGCAGAATACAGCAAAAGAACTCTGGGGTTTGTTTTATAAGGGCACTAATCCCATTCATAAGAGTTCCACCCTCATGATGTAGTCACCTCCCAAAGACCCCACCTCCAAATATCACAACATTGGAGATTAGTTTTCAACATATGAATTTGGTGGGGGTGGGGCAGGACAATAAACATTCAGTCTATAGCACCAGGATGATTTGACTAATGTTTTAAGCAGCTAAAAAGTTGATTAAATTTGTTAAGCAAATAGAGTGTTAAGAAGAAATACACAAACCTTTAGAATCAGGGGTGTCCAATCTTTTGGCTTCCCTGGGCCACACTGGAAGAAGAAAAATTGTCTTGGGCCACATATAAAATACACTAACACTAACAACAGCTGATGAGCTAAGAAAAAAAAAAATCACAAAAAAAGTCTCATAATGTTTTAAGAAAGCTTACAAAGTTGTGTTGGGCCACATTCAAAGTCATCCTTGGCTGCATGCAGGCCAGGGATTGGACAAGCTTGCTTTAGATGGATGAACACTGTATCCTAGCAGAATAAAATCATAGCAGTCTGCACTGTTAACACTGCCTCTCAATGAATCCTTTGTGGAATGAAACAATACTGTCTTTTAATATTTCTTAAAACCATGTTCAAATGTAGTTGCTAAAAACTAACTTTTCCCCTATCTGATGAAACTCACAGGATGTTTGCCACTAGGTAGCTTTCTATAAAATGACCTTACAGGAGTAAGGTATCACTGATTTTACATTTTTAATTGAATATCGCCCATTATCTCTGCTAAGGTAAAGCAATAAATGCCCATTTACTAAAGAAGAGTATCTAAATGATTCTCAGAAATAGAAAACAAGAATGTAAAATTAGGGGAGTTTTGACATTCAGATTAATAGAGTGAATAATAAATTTTTTAATGTTAATTTATAACATTGTCTTTGTTTTCCCCAGCTATCTGTCTGTCTGCAGAATGGTATTTCTATTTGTATTTCTGCATAGCAGCAGTTTGGCTCAGATAAATCATCTAATTCATAATACTGGTAGATGTGCCAAAAAGTCACACAAACCAGAAGGTTCAAAATAATTTCTATCAACTCTGCACAGTATGTTTGAGGAAGAGCAGATTGTTGTAACTTTCATGCTTACAATCAGGGAGCATTCATAAACAGAGGCATTTAAACGTTTGTGTATATCTGACGTCACAGAAACATCAAGAATCAGGTAGGAAAGTCAATATTTATTGTAATCTATCTTTCAGCACTCACAGATAATTATAGTAACAAATAATAGTAATAAAATGGTAATAAGTAACATTTTTGAGAACTTACTACATACTAGGCAGTAGTCTAAACACTTAAAAAAATTCAGGACTAATTGATTAAATTTATTAAGCAAATAGAATACTAAGAAGAAATACACAAACTGTTAGAATTGAGGTGTCCAATCTTTTGACTTCCCTGGGTCACAATGGAAGAAGAATTGTCTTGGGCCACATTATCAAAACAATCCTAAATTCCCCCTGTTAGACTCAAAACAATCCTAAATTAAACTCAAAACAATCCTAAATTCCCCAAGTATGTAGAGATTTATTAAGCTCTATAAGAAACTATACCAAAAAATTTCTTTTCTTTGTCTTCCTGGAATGTTATATTCAAAGAAAAGAAGTAAAAGTAAGATCACCCTCCCTTGCAGTGGCAGTATTTCCCAGTTCCTTCCTAGTGAAGGTCTTCTTACATTTTTAACAGAGGTACTTGATTTTATATTGGTCAAGTTCTTCTGCAGTGTGCGTGTGTGTGTTTCTTTGGCTGGAGATGCTAACAACTATGATCCCAGAACTCGAGTATTTATGATTGCATTTTATTATAGAGGTTCCCAAATGGTGACAAGTATCTACTTCACATTTCTTTCTGAAATATCTGGGAATAGGGTGTTACCAAGGAAGAACAGGCCTTGAAGAATGGATAAAGGGCAAGTTACAGATAGCTGCCAGGGGCACTTTCATGAGATGTCCAATAACTCCTCCTTCTATAAGGCATGGCTTTAAAACCTGTCTCTGTGTTGCCATTTCTTGCTGGTTTCCAATGAGAACATTTCTTCCTCCTTACTTGATGCAGGAATCTTTGGCACAAACAAGACTGAGGTAAAAGGTCCACTGGGAACATAGATTTGAGGGATGCTAATTTGAAGAGCCAGGACAAGGATCACACACTTGACTAAACTTAAGCAGCTTACTGTGGGACAATAGTAACTTTTTTTTCCCTCTTTAAATGTGACCAGTTGGATGTCTATAGTTCTAGAAATCAACACAGACCCTTCATGGGAGCAGGAAATACATTCCCAGACAGACAATGTAAATCTGGTGGGGCTGTTCACCTACTTTAGAGACTTATTTTTCCACCACCATGCCAGCATAATGAAACATTTAAATTACCTGTGTCCTGGTCGAGTTCTAGATTGTTTATCCAGTTACTTAAGCAAGAACTGTCATTTATCCAGTTACTTAAGCAAGAACTGTCATTGATCTTTTAGAAATCAAAAGAGCCAGAAATAAAAAGTAGGAATTGGTCAGAAAGGAAAAATAAGAGTCATATTTTTTTGTTCTTCTGTGATGACTGCTGGGTTTTGGTCCTGCTGCAGGCTGGATCACCCCAGTTGTGCTGGGACAGAGCCTGGAACGGTAGAGTTTTCATCCAAAAGAAGGGTCTTTTCTCTCAAGATAGACTGTTGAACACAACACTAGTTTAGATATTTTAATAGTAAGCTATGGGACATCTTCTAAAACTTTATAAAGGGAGAGTTACATAAAAGATTGAATAGGCAAGATGGATAAAATTCCAAATAAGGCAGTGAAAGAGATGAAATGCAAAATCAGCAGTGAGTAGGAATATATAGTACTCATATTCATCACCCTACAGGGTCTGTGAACAGCCCTGAGAAGGAAAATGTCGTTTCCCAGTGAAAACAGTCTCACACCTGATGCTGCCTCCACCAGCCTCTTCCACCAGCCACTACTCCTGCTCACTCTCAGCTAATGGTTTTGTCTTCCACATCACTGAGAAAAACGGAAGCTATTAGGAACTTCTACATCTTCACATCTTTCTGTCACCAAAGCTAAGACCTGTTTCATCTGCACTACTCTCTTCCCCATCCTCTGGTCCCTGGGAAAGAGGTATCCTTGCGTCTCCCCTCTACTTGGGCTCTGTGTCTTCCCAAACACATTGCTCCTGTAGTTAGTCTCCATTTTCTGCAACGTCCTTTCTCCTCCATGCCAGGTCATGCTAAGAGCCAGTAAATATGCTGTAGTGTTGCCCTTCACAAACTGTAATGTACATACATGTCACCTGGAGATCTTGTTAAAAATCACAACTGGAGTTATTGGTCTCTAGTATTTATCTTTTAAAATAAAATCCCTTCTCTTGACCCCATACATGTACTCTCCAGTACCTTCTCCATTTTTCAGCAACCCTTCACAGCAAAACTTGAAAGGTTTTTTTCAGTGAATGCATCTACTTTTCACTAACATTCTCTGTTCAGTCTATCCAAAGCTTCCATCCCCATCACTGAACTGAATGCTCTTGTCAAGGTTACAATAAATTCCATTTTCCAAATCCATCAGCACTTTACTACTATCTTTCTTGACTTCTCAGCAGTTTCAGAGAGGTTACTCCTCCTTCCTGAAATTCTTGCTTTCAACTTCTCTGATGCCTCTTCCTAGTTTTTGTCCTACCTCAGTCTTTTTCAGTCATCTTTGCTGGATCCTCCCCATGTGCTCAACAGCTAAGTTTTGTTGTGCCTCAGGGCTCTATTCCGGTCCCCTGTCCATATTCTTTCCCTGGAAGACTCCTCCTATTCCCGGGACATTAAGATCTCTGGCCCTGACTCAGATATCCATCTATGGATTGATCTCACCTCCTGAATCTCCAACAGGCACCTCATACTTTTTCACAGCCCAAATACAACTCTTCATCTGCCCTTTTCACAAACTTGCTCCTGCTCCACTCTTCCCTAGGGCAGTAAAATCAGCTTTAGCCAGAAATCAGCCTTAGCCAGGTGTGATGGCTCATGCCTGTAATCTCAGCACCTTGGGAGGCCAAGGCAGGAGGATCGCTTGAGTTTGAGACCAGGGGCAACATGGCAAGACCCCGTATCTACAAAAATAAAAAATTAGCTGGGTGTAGTGTCATGTGCCTGTGGTCCCAGCTATTCAGGAGGCTGAGGTTGGGTTGAGCCCAGGAAGTTGAGGCTGCAGTGAGCCACGTTTGCATCACTGTACTGCAGCCTGGGCGACAGAGTGAGACCTTGTCTCAAAAAACTGTCAGTCTCATTTACCCAGTTGCTCAAGCCAAACACGTAAGCAATTCTCTGATTTCTGTTTTTCTTGGCTTCCACATTCAATCTAGTAATATGTCTATGGTGTCTTTACTTTCAAAACATCCCAAATATGTCCACCCTGGTCTAAGCTATCTTCCTTTTGTGGGCTACTGTAGTAGCCCCCTAACTATCTTGTTTCTCCCCCACAGTATATTCTATATAAGTGGTCTTTTAAAAATGTAAATTATTCTGTGTAAGAGCTAGTAACAAGACAAATAAAATGTAATGTTCTTCCTCTGGCTAAAACATTCCAGTGGGCTTCTCATCATGCTTGGAATAAAATATCTACTTCTCATTATGGTTACAAGTCTCCCTCTGTGGCACTGCCTGTTTCTCTGTTGTCCTGTGCTCCCTCTTCACTGGCTACGATGTTCAGGCATCCTTTGTTTCCTCAAGCAAGTTGAGCTTGTTTTTTGCCTTAGCACATTTGTACTACATGCACTTCTCCTGGTTAATTCCTTCCATCATTCTGATCTTGTGCTGGTTCTTGCTTGTAATACTTCCAGGTGACCATCACTCACTCTTCTCTTGCAAATCACATTCTTTTGGGGATTTTGCCAATGGGAGATACTGGAAGGAGACTGGGAAAAGGGAAGACGTAAATAAAACAGAACAATTCTCTCTCTTCTCTCATTCTCCCTCATCCCCCTTGATATGTCTCCCTGGTTTCGGGGGCATTATCCAGCAGTGACTAGGTGACTGGGTTTCCTCTGTGGTTCAGCTCTCCACCAGACAGATCCCTCCATAATCCCAAGTATTGTACTGCCAAGCACCTGCTCCACGGTGCACTCCTGCCACACAGTTGATCCATGTGGTCATCATCTGGGCTCCAGGAACCTCCCTCTGCTAGTGGCTTTCTGCATTGCTCATGTCTGCCACACTCTATTTGATGGTCAATTCTTCCATCACCTGTGTAGCTACTTCCCTGTGTTCAATTCCTTTTGTTTGAAATACTTAGTTTCTGTTTTCCTGACCAAAACTGTTCTCAACTACAGTGTTTCATCATCAGAGCAGCCCTCATTGACCACTGGGTCACTGTCCAGCACATGTACCCATTTCAGGTCTCTTCATTGCACTTTTTATTCTTTGTTGTTTGTCTTGTTTGTTTATCCATATATTTGCTTGGTGCTATCTTGCTTATCATTGTATCCCCAGAGCCCAGTATCCTCAGAGCCTAGAATAGTGTCTGGTATGTAGTTGGTGTTGAATAAATATTTATTGAGTAAATGAATAGAAGAAATTAATTGAGATTTGGCTAAAAAAAAATACTACCCAAATGAAGAGATGACATGAATGAAGTGAATGATAAGCAGGCCCCTAAATACAAACTCTAGCCAGTGGCGGGGAGGAAAATGAAAGAGAAATCAGGCAGAAAAAATGAGAATATTACCTTTTGGGAAGAGAGAGAGTCGGTGAGAAGAAAACTAGTATTGATATAATATCTATCAGCATGCCAGTTGCTTTACACACATGATTTCATTCTGTTCCCACATCAGCTCTATCAGGTGGATATGATCTCTGTCTTACTGAAGAGAAAACCAAGTATCTGAGAGGTCACATGGCTCGTAAAATGCACGACAGGATTTAAGCCTACAACATCCCCCGGCTTGATTAGGACGGGCCTAGGAAAGTACATCATAGCCTCAATCCATGCCCATCCCACTTTTATTGTAAATGCAGAATTTTAAAATGCAGATACATAAACTACCATTTCTAAAGAACTTGTTTTATCCTATTAAACCAATAGCCATCTTAAACTAGGGAGTTTAAGAATTTGAGACACTTTTGAAATTGATTCTCATCTTTTTCTTGCCCTTTCTCCCTCAAATAAATTGCAAGGCACCATGATCCACACCACTAAGTAACCAACTTTATCATAAGCTAAATAAAGTAGGCCTTTGGAATTTTCTTCCAGGTTGACCTCAGAATGAGCCTGTTGTAGTGATTTACTCTGCAGTAAGGAAGGGGTTTAGGGGATAGGCCTACCCCATATATCAGCAGCATCCCATAGAACACTAAGTTGTTATTCAGGTATGTGCTACATATGGCATCAATAGAGAAAGATGGCCTAGTTCCCCTCAAATTTGCCAGGCCCTTTATTTATACAGACATCTGCTATGTTTTGTTGAATTTTACTGAAGAACCCTATTATCTTAAGGAGGACAATTGAATTCTCAGTCCTGTTCTGGGTTTCCTGCATTATGCCAAGGTCTGAAAATGGTGGATGATGTTACTGTTTTGCTGCTTATAAGGAAATTGAGAAATAAAAGCCCAAAATGGTGGAGCAAATCATTTTTTCCTAATGCTAATTTCTCGTTTGGTGGATTCAAGTCAGGCCTTTAACATGACTTTGACATTGCTTTTATCCTGATTTGTTCTTAAGACTGTTCCCTATCCCCAAACGTCATGCTCGCAGATACTGAAGATGTACAGCAAACAAACAAATCATGGAAATTAAATAGCAATAAAACTGTTGTTAACTTCATATAAAAATGTTATCCAGTATTTAAATGGCGATTATTTCCAGAAACTTGGCAATTGTAACCATACAAATGATTAAATTGATTCCAGTCACAGTCCATATTTGTTTGGAAAGGAAATACCAGTAGTGTTTGAAAATTGGGTTATTAAAGACCTTGGTTTGCTGAAGGTGGCTCATATCTTCTATTTGCTAATACAGCATCTTGTTGGGGAAAAAAATAATAAGTGCAGCTTTTCCCTATCCCAGATTATTTTCACTACGGATCTTTAGAGCAGGAAATAAAAAACAGCTAATGGTCACGGGGCATGTGGAATTAGTTTAAGCAAAGCCAAACCCTGGTCCTGCTGACCACCA
The DNA here is from genome assembly GCF_001698545.2 of Rhinopithecus bieti. Classification (NCBI taxonomy): domain Eukaryota; kingdom Metazoa; phylum Chordata; class Mammalia; order Primates; family Cercopithecidae; genus Rhinopithecus; species Rhinopithecus bieti. The sequence goes on from NW_016807086.1 coordinate 271,652, forward strand.
CCTCTTTCCTGTGCTGTTTTGTCTATGCTAACCTTAGAATATGTCAACAAATCTCTTTTAAGCTCAGATGGGGAGAAGAGATGGTGATTCTCTCTTTCTGCAAGGGAGTAATTTACAACAGATGTGCCTCTTTAGAAAGGTACAAGTTTGTCTTGTAAAATATTTGTAGAGAAAAATAGCCTCTGGATTTCACAAAGTAGTCCTTACTTGGTTGTGGAGATGTCACAAAGAGCATTGTTTTTCTAATACTAATATGATTCTTTTCTCTCACAATTTGATTATAACTCAAGGTTAGTTTTGGGGAAGACCCAAGTTTAAATATCTAAAACAATGTACCGAAAAAATACCATATGGGACTCGACAACTTTTTGACAGTGACCTGAAAGGAGCCCAATTTCAACCATGAGACATGGGTTATAGTCCCAGGAACTCTTTTTAACTAGTAATGAAATCTTAGCTTCTCCAAGCCTCAGTTTCCCTATCTGTAAAATGGAGGAACCATATAACCCTGCCATCTCAAGTGGAAAGATAAATTAAAAATGCTTTATAAGCCATAAAGTCCTATAAACGATGTGATTAGTTTCATAACAAATCTATTTAAGAAAAAAACTTTGAGGGCCCCATACCTTATGTATATGACTTTTTGTAACTTATACAAAAGACATAATCATAATAAAATAATCGGAATCTTTCTTTGGTTAAGAACTGTACTAGTAAGTATATTAGCCACAGAACTTGTGCTATTTAAGATTAAATAACTCTGGCGCTGATTCAGCCACAAGGCTTATTGAAGAACAGCTCACTGATTCTAATAGTTTTAACTGAATAAGCATTAACAAATAAAATCACATGATAAAAGGCATGCATCTTATGAGTATAACCAGTGGCCTTCAGAGGACATACAACTTCCAGTGGATGAGGAATACTGTAAACAGATGAACTTTCTGCTCAGGTGCCATTTTTCAAGTCCCATATCTCAGATAAGAACACATACAACTGGAGGCACCCAAAGAGAGTGAGCATGCATTGAGGCAGAAGTGTGAGGTGGATCTTTAGGCAACTGATCTTTAGTTTCTTCAAGCTGGGAATGAGAATAATATCCATCACCCTCATGTGATGGTTGTAAGGATCATATATGATGATACATATGACAAAGAAGTTTTACAAGCATGAAATAATATTCCTGAGATACAAGGGAGAAAATTCTGTCATCTTTATTAAGATTTAATACAATTTAACTTTTAAAAGTGTTGTAGGATTTCCTTTTTCAGTCTCTTCAAATTGTTAATATTAATGACTGATGTTTACCGAGTACTTCCTATGTTCCAGATATTTGTGGATTTTATGGCTTTAATGGATTAATTGAATTTTATAACCATCGCAAAGGTAGGTTGAGTTATTATCCTCATTTTACAGATGAAGAATTTAACAAATTGCTCAAAATCACCTAGCTAAGAAAATGATGGAAGCAGCATTTGAACCATACTTAGCAAGAGAGCCAGTTACTACGAAATCCACTCATCATCTAAATATGGTCATCTAGAATTATAGAGTGCCCACCGCCTTCTCTAACCTCTCAACTGCCTTCTCAGTTCTGCATTTGAATTTTCAACCATGTTTAAACATATATTTGAAAATGAAATAAACAATTTCGAAAGAAGATTTTTAAAAAACAAACATACATCTACAACTTTTTCATTAGAAGTTGAGATTTAAGAAACAAACAAACAAAAAACCTAGCCGAGCATTTGTTATCTGGATTCAGGAACGAGCTCGGTGTTTGAGCTCACTCAAGCTTTGGTATTCTCACTCAAGCTTTAACTACTGAGCTTGTAGAAAGAGCAGGAGAAATTCCACCCACCAACAGTATTCTCAAATAAGCTTTCAACGGACTCTGAAGGGCAGAGACTATTCAGTCCTTTTTATATTATCTGTAAAGTGAGTAAACCTAACCAGGAGGGGTTTTAGGAAACATCTTATTTCACCTTCAAATGAGGTCTAAGGACAGGCAGTGACCTGTAATCCTGACGGTGCTTCCACATTTTCTTGTGCTTTATTTTCAGCATAATTCACAGGCTCACATGCTTTCACATTTCAAAACCTTTCCACAATTTGTTCATTTTGATTTTACAGAAAACCCTGTGAGGCATACAAATTCTTATCTCAAAATTTGTGTTATCTTGGTTGAAAGTAGCCTTTGTTACTTATTTTTCAGAATCTCTGGATACTTGGGAGCCTGAGCATCATAGCGTCTGTTGTGGCTTCTATCAGAATTAGCCTAGAACTAGTCCTCCTTGGCCCTTTCACTTGGAGTCCATCTGAAAGTAGAACTTCTGGGACAAGAGCCTGAGATGGGATAATCTATAAGGCCCCGTTTTCCTGGCTGCTGGCCAGGCAATTAAGTCAAAGGTTTTGATATTGATATTGATAAGGTTCTTTTAAGACCTTTCAAATACAGATCCCTGGGTATCCTTAAGAGATCTGTTCCAGAACCTCCCATGGATACCAAAATCATATCCAAAATCTGTGAATGCTCAAGTCTCTGATATAACTGCCCATTGGTAGACTCGATGGATGCAAACCCACTGTGTGGAGGGCTGACTATATTTGCAGGACAGTTAAAAAGGGTTTTCTTGGCTGGGGTGTGGTGGTTCACACCTGTAATCCTAGCACTTTGGGAGACCAAGGTGGGACGATTGCTTGAACCCAGGAATTTGAGATAGCCTGGGCAACACAGCAAGACCTTCTCTCTACACACACACACACACACACACACACACACACACACACACAAAGCCAGATGTGGCGGTACACACCTGTGGTCCCAGCTACTTGAGAGGCTGAAGTGAGAGGATTGCTTGAGCCTAGGAGGTTGAAGCTGTAATAAGCTGTGATGGAGTCACTGCATTCCAGCCTGGGCAACAAAGCAAGACTTCATCTCAAAGCAAAAGTTGGGGGGTTCTTCAGTTTTTGGCTCCAGGGAACTCTCCCTCCTGACAACAGGTCCATCTGCATTGCTGAATGCTTGCTGTAAGGTTTATTTACATTTAATAAAAACTATTTTATGTACAGCCTTTTACAAATAATTTTTGTTGAATTAGAAGTTAACATGGTTAGCAAGTTTTGTTTCTGTCTTGACTTTATGTCATTTGTGCTTCTGACTGGAGACATTTTTCTTCCTCATAGTCAACTTCTCAGTCTTCTCATCTTCCTTCTGTCTGTGAGAGTTTCTCTTTTCCGTGTTTTCCTCTCCCTCTTCTCCTTTGTCTCTTCCTCTTTTTTTTCCCCTTCTTTCTCATTCATCACGTTTTCTTTTTTTTTTTTTTCCATTCTTTCCTTCCTGGCTTTTTTATTATAACTCTTAGAGTGCCAGCTGCCACTTAAAAATGCCTGTTGTTTGCATTGTCTAGCCCAGGGTATATTTCTCTCCAAATTATTTTCACATTACAATCACCTTTAAAGTTGCATGCAAATTACATGTATAAGATTAAGCCAACAAGGTAAAGCACAGTTAAATGCCATTACAAATTATGTAGTTAGAAATGAGCTCTGAAAAGCATAAGGCTACTTTGCAAAAGAGGAAGCAAATATTAAAACCAGGTAAAGACTCATTCTGCAAAAAAGCAAAAACAAACAAAAAATAAACCTCTGCCAAGTCAGCAGAAGGGGAAAAAAAATCTCAGTGTAACAGTATAAAGAATTTACCATCATTTTCTAAAATAGACTCTGACAAGTTAACACTGAGTCATCTGGTACAAACTAAACATGCATAAAAGGTTTCATATAGTTAAGAATTCCCTCTAATATTTCAAAATTTTATTTTTAACATAAGCCAAAATGTTTGAGAACTGTTTTAAGATAAAAATATACTATCTTGTTAAAAGGTGTCCATTTATCCTGTTAACCTTAAATAACTCTGAGTACCTCAGTGTCTCAATAGAGTGTTTCTATTTTTCAAGGCTAATATCAGGAAGAGAGGCAAGGCACCAAGGAAACTGCACAAGATTTGATACAGTAAGAACTGAATAAGACACTTAGATAAGATTCAGTAGCCAAGGGACTCTGAATTGCTGAACTGCTCTCTGGGAATTTCAGTATGCCAGATTTCAGGTTGAAACATGGTTTTTTACTATCTGAAAAAGAGGAAAGATTGGCACAGAGAAAACATTTGATCACTTCTTTTTGTGCCTTTATCCACTTCATACTTCCCATCTAATGTATTTTCCATAGGTTGGAAGTATAGATCTGAGAAGAAGTCTATTTTGCATGGCACCTAAGTGAACTAGAGAAAGTAGTGGACCAAAACCATCTTTAGCATCCAGCACGGGAAACATAAACATGTTCCAAACATAATTTCAGACGTCATGCTATGTGAGTCTATACTTGTCCAAAGAAGAGCTCCAATCAATGGTAAACTATAATAAATAATTATGTCTCATAGCAAATATCAGCCTTACCATTCACCTTTTGCCAAAGGTTATGTAAGCAAGACTTTAAAGGACAAGCAAAATTATGATAAAGATTAATTAGCTCTTTGGGATAGAAGGTATCTCAAATCTGAATACTTCCTCCAGGAAATAATAAGGTGACCATATGCCCTGGTATAGTTCCATTTTATGTTCATTATTGTAGCATAAGATTTAATAGCTCTCCCTTTCTCCTAAGACACTCTCTCACCTTAGAAAGTGAAATAACATTGATTTTATAATAGCAACATTTGTAGCAAATATATTCTGCATACCTGCTAATTCTGATTAATACAGCACAGGTGTTCAACAGATAACTTCTCAACATGGTTGACAATGACCACTATGGCAGGGTTCCTAAATGTATTAATGACTAAGCTAGGATGCAGCTCGGCAGGAAAAACCAGTCCCAGAATATTCACCCCCTGATGTCTATCACTTTGGCTTCATGTTCCCATTTAGAACAGACTCAATGAAGGGGAGAATCTGTCATTTTGGCTTGAAAGTCAATGAATAGGATTCTTCAAATATGTAAGGTAGGCCTATTGATTATTTAGGTCTTTAGATTTTCTTAAATATCTCAAAACTGGGTGGTAGTTACTCTGGAAGAATCTAGTTAACTTTCTGTTGTGATATGTCATAGTAAAGTAGGCATATATTAATCACTGTACTTCAACTTTTACAGTTAGTGATGTTTTAGGGACTATTTAAAACCTAATAAGAGAGCTTTTAGAAATATTGTATAGAATCATTAGAAATAGTTGTGCAATATAAATCTCACATACTCTCAGATTCATGGTTATAGCTATTGTAGGTATTTTTTTTTTTTTTTTTGCATTTTCAAAAGAAACATTAAGAATGCATTAAAAAAAATGTCACTACCAAGACTGGGTGATTAACTACTCTGTGATATTTCTTTCATCCAAGCTGCTTTATAAAGGAAAGCAAAAACAACAATAAAGGAATGTACCAATTTATTCTCTACAATAAAGTATTGAACATTATTGAAAAAAGTATGAAATATTGGAATGCAACATAGCAATTCCATTACCCATTCCAGGTTTGGGTCCTATACTGTATATAAAGAGTAATTACTACATTGGTTGGAGACCACAATGAAAGAATATAGAATTTGATGACAGATTTTAAAATGAAAATTTTATCCCAAAGCATTTGCTTTTCAAAACTGTGCCAACATTACAGACCATCTTATTTTGTCTTTTGGTAGTTGAGGGTAAGGGAGTGGCAGTGGGCTGGGAGTGCAGCAGTAACAAAGCAAATGAAGATTGAGCGAATATTTAAAAATCCTTAGCCAATAATCGTACATCAGCACTTGGATTTTAAAATGGCTATTAAAAATTTTCTTCACAGATGCCTCAAGTGACATATCTTATTAATGAAGGTCCTGCACTTAATATTTGCTTACCTTATTGACATTAAATCTGGTGGTTTCTAACACATCTTTCACTTTCTACCTTCAAGTTTCTGGATTTCATTCTCTTGCTCAAGATTTTAGCTCTGTGATGATTCTCAAGGCTAGATTATGGTGTCTGCATTTTCGAAACATTTTCAAATCATTTTTCTTTATCTCAAAGGGATTATTGGTAGGAACGGAAACCTTCCTGGATAGAATAGGAAGGTCATATGGTTATTATATAGACGCTGGAGTTAGCCAGGCATTGTTCCAACCCAAGTTCTGTAGTTTTCTCTGAGCCTCAGTTTTCTCTTCTGAAGAGTGGAGAAAAATAACTACATTGTAGGATGGTTGTATTGGATGAGTTATGAGAAAAGCACTTTACACTACTTAATGAGTGTGTTTATATTCCATTTCTTTCCAAAATAAGATAGCTTATAAAATATAAAAAATAGACAAGCCAAGTACCAGTTCATTTATTTCTTCTAACCATCTTCCTTTAGTAATATTAAGACAATTGGGGAAATATTCTGATTATAAAAGTAAAATATTAATTGCAAACAATTTGAATATTACAGGAAGGTATGAAGAAGATAAATTTCCATTACTGGAATATTTTGATGCATCTCCTTCATCCTTTTTTTTCCCCCAACATAGACATTTTAAACATAAATTAGGATTACACTATATATATTAGATCATAAGCATTTTTGTTGTCATTATATATTCTCTCAATATTTTCTGATTTCATAACCTATCAATTGTATGTACTATAATTAATCTCATCCAACATACTATTAGTCTTTTTGTTATAAACAAAAATGCAATGAAAACATTTTCAGATGTTTACTATTTTGGAAATATCATCCCATCATGGCTAGCATTTGTTGATTTTTTTTTCCCACTTAGCCTTTTAAATTTATGACTTTTGACGTTTTAAATTTTATGTAACCATTGCTATAAATTATTTTCCTTTGTAATTTATTTTACTTTTTGTACGTTTAGAAAGTTCTTTCCTATTCCAAGGTCAGTAAATAACTTCCCTGTATTGTCTTTCCATAATTCATTTTTGCTTTTAACTTTTTAAAAAAATTTAATTATATTTTAAGTTCCAGGACAAATGTGCAGGACATGCAGGTTTGTTACATAGGTAAACATGTGCCATGGTGGTTTGCTGCACCTATCAACCCATCACCTAGGTATTAAGCCTTGTATGCATTATCTATTTATCCTGATGCCCTCCCTCCCCACATTGCTGCCCCC
>NW_016807086.1:279083-307027 GCF_001698545.2 Rhinopithecus bieti
CTGCCCCCGCCCCCCGCCCCGCCACCACCACCTGCAGATCCCAGTGTTTGCTGTTCCCCCCTCTTTGTCTATCTGTTCTCATTGTTTAGCTCCCACTTATAAGTGAGAACATGTGGTGTTTGGTTTTCTGTTCCTGCATTAGTTTGCTGAGGATAATGGCTTCCAACTCCATCCGTGTACCTGCAAAGGACATGATCTAGTTCCTTTTTTATGTCTGCGCAGTATCCCATGGTATATATGTACCACATTTTCTTTATCCAGTCTATCACTTAAGCACTGATGGGCATTTGGGTTGATTCCATATCTTTGCTTTTGTGAATAGTCTGCAGTTAACATACATGTGCATGTATCTTTATAATAAAATAATGTATATTCCTTTGGGTATATACCCAGTAATGGGATTGCTGGGTCAAATGGTATTTCTGGTTGTAGGTCTTTGTGGAATCACCACACTGTCTTCCACAATGGTTGAACTAGTTTACAGTCCCACCAACAGTGTAAAAGTATTCCTATTTCTCCATAGCCTCGCCAGCGTATGTTGTTTCTTGACTTTTTAATAATAGCCATTCTGACTGGCACGATATGGTATCTCATTGTGGTTTTGATTTTCATTTCTCTAATGATCACTGATGTTGAGGTTTTTTTCATAAGTTTGTTGACTGCATAAATGTCTTTTGGGCTGGGCACAGTGGCTCACGCCTGTAATCCCAGGACTTTGGAAGGCCAAGGTGAGTGGATCACCCGAGGTCAAAAGTTCGAGACCAGCCTGGCGAACATGGTGAAACCCCATCTCTACTAAAAATACAAAACGTTAGCCAGGTGTGGTGGCACATGCCTGTAATACCAGCTACTTGGGAGGCTGAGGCAGGAGAATTGCTTGAACCTGGGAGGCAGAGGTTGCAGTGAGCTGAGATCCCACCATCACACTGCAGCCTGGGCAACAAGAGAGAAACTTCATGTCGAAAATAATAGTAAGTCTTCTTTTGTGAAGTGTCTGTTCATGTCCTTTGCCTACGTTTTAATGGATTTTTTCTTGTAAATTTAAGTTCCTTGTAGATTCTGGATATTAGACCTTTGTCAGAGTGATTGAAAAATTTTCTGCCATTCTGTAAGTTGTCTGTTTGCTCTGATTTCTTTTGCTCTGCAGAAGCTCTTTAGTTTAATTAGATCCCATTTGTTGATTTTTGCTTTGGTTTCACTGCAACCAAAATGTTGGTTGCAGTGCAAAGCAAAATGTTCGCTTTAGACGTTTTTGTCATGAAATCTTTGCCTGTGCGTATGCCTGTAGTATTGTCTAGATTTTCTTCTAGGGTTTTTATAGTTTTGTTTTACATCTAAGTCTTTAGTCCATCTTGAGTTAATTTTTGTATAAAGTATAAGAAAGGGGTCCAGTTTCAGTTTTCTGCAATGGCTAGCCAGTTTTTCCAGCACTGTTAATTATATAAGGAATCCTTTCCTCATTGCTTGTTTTTGTTAACTTTGTCAAAGATCAGATGGTTGTAGATGTGCGGTCTTATTTCTGAGATCTCTTTTCTATTCTGTTGGTGTATGTGTCTGTTTTTGTACCAGTACCATGCTGTTTTGGTTACTGTAGCCTTGTAATATAGTTTGAAGTCAGGTGGCATGATGCCTCCAGCTTTGTTCTTTTTGCTTAGGATTGTCTTAGCTATACGGGCTCTTTTTTGGTTCCATATTAATTTTAAAGAAGTTTTTTTCTAATTCTGTGAAGAATGTCAGTGGTAGTTTGATGGGAATAGCATTGAATCTATAAACTACTTTGGGTAGTATGGCCATTTTCACAATAATGATTCTTCCTATCCATGAGCATGAAATATTTCCCCATTTGTTTGTGTCCTCTGATTTCCTTGAGCAGTGGTTTGTAGTTCTCTTTGAAGAGGTCCTTCCCTTCCCTTGTTAGCTGTATTCCTAGGTATTTTATTCTCTTTGTAGCAATTGTGAATGGGAGTTGATTCATGATTTGGCTCTCGACTTGTCTACTGTTGGTGTATAGGAATACTAGCAATTTTGCACATTGATTTTTATATCCTGAGACTTTGCTGAAGTTGCCTATCAGCTTAAGAAACTAGGATTGAGACAATAGGGTTTTCTAGATACAGGATCACGTCATCTGCAAACAGAGACAGTTTAACTTCCTATGTTCCTATGTGAATACCCTTTATTTCTCTCTTGCCTGATTGTCCTGACCAGAACTTCCAATACTATGTTGAATAGGAGTGGTGACAGAGGGCATCCTTATCTTGTGCCAGATTTCAAGGGGAATGCTTCCAGCTTTTGCCCATTCAGTATGATATTGGCTATGGGTTTGTCATAAATGGTCCTTATTATTTTGAGGTATGTTCCATCAATACCTAGTTTATTGAGTTTTTAACTTGAAGGGATGTTGAATTTTATCAAAGGCCTTTTTTGTGTCTATTGAGATAATCATGTGGTTTTGTTTTAGTTCTGTTTATGTGATGAATTTATTCATTTGTGCATGTTGAATCAGCCTTGCATCCCAGGGATGAAGCCAACTTCATTATGGTAGATACTGTTTTAAAAAAAACTTCTTAACATTAATATGGAATGTATTGGGGCTATTTGAGGCAGATATTAAGATAGATTTTGGCTATCTCAGATGTGAATGTCTATTTTAGGTAGGATGTAACATAACTTTCCCCAGTCAAATGCCCAATAACAATACTTACTTCCTTTGTGCATGGCACCTTATCATATACCAGTCTTTTGATGCCCATATCTCATTTTAATTAAATAGCGGATACACTGAATGCCTTCTCATGATTTCTCTTTTGTAAAATTTCTTAGCTAGTTACCTATTTATTTGTCCAACAAACTTTAAAAACACTTAAGTTCTCCCCGTTTTCTCCACTCTAAACATTAGGATTTGCTTGAAATTTCATTAAGCCTATATATTCAACTGAAAAAAAAAACTTTAAATTTTGTACATTTCCTGATGAGGTTTTACCTAGGTATTTCATATATTTTGTTTCTGTGAAATATTTTTTCACATCATTTTGAGGTGAAAGACATTCTCAATGGACTTCCATTGTACAACCAGCATGCTTCAACTCCAGTTTGACTTATTCCGTATGTGGATAAATATTTATGAGTACTTTGCTTCACAGACATAAATGAACTTAGCTGGTGCTTGAGAATACTAAGGGACACACAGTTGGGGCAGACCAACTTTCTAGTTTTGAAAGGAACAGGAAAAAGCCACTGGTTACTCATTTTACTCTAACGTGCACAATTGTATAGGTGAAACTAACTTTTTTTTTTCCTAACATTTTTTTTTCTTTTTTTTTTTACTGGAGAGTGTGAAAGATAAATTGATGGACCAACGTCTGTCATGACAAGTGAATGGTGACTTCTGAAGACAGTAGGGGAACCCAGAGTAGCTAACTGTTCCCAATACTGTTTAAGCTTTATGCATCTTGTCTACCTAACTGACAATCCATTTTGGCATAAGCAAGATGAATAATAGACACATTTCTCCCATGTGAATTAAATTAAGACTCTAAGTAACTGGTATCTATACCAAAGATCATTATAAAACTGGCCTCCATGTCCTTGGTACCAGTGTACCCTGTTGTCCTTGGAGGAGGCACACACATCTGTCATTCACTTGCCTGCAGTTTCTGAGGTGGCGGGATGCCAGCCCTGGCCAAGTGTTCACAGTGTAGAGTGCTTTAGATTCTTCTGAAATGAAAGTCAGTATGTAAATGTGCAACATGACATTATTATTCTAGCTTCCTGGCTGCTTTCAGCAAGCACTGACTGCCACATGAGGTCTCAAGTGTTCTGGCATAGTGTGCAAGTGTTCAAAAGAAGTTAAAGTAATGAAATTGGATCTACATTTCCATAGATATTCAAGCTGGCATGGAGGAATGGAGTCATAGAATCAGGGTTGGATGGTCTCCACCAAACAGCCTAGGCAAGTGCCTGTGATGCCAGGCTACTAAGCAGAATTTTCAATTGTGAAAGGCCACCACTGTTTCTTCCTTTGGCTCTAAAACTGCAAAATATGCACATTTCTCCTAAGGTCACACCACTCTCTAGGTGCTTAAATTTAATGCTCAATCTCCACCCATCCATTACCTGGAGCACACCAGCTTTGCTTAAATTCAGTGTTTTAAAATGAACTAAGCACCAAAAAGGGGAAAAAATGTTTAGTTAGAAGCTAATACAGCATATATTACTGTATAAAATATATGACTATTATTTTTAAGAAGGTGGTCAGGCTTAGTTTGTATATGATCTAAGCAGTATCCACATAGTAGATTCCAGGTTTTGGTGGTGTTTTTTTTTTTTTTTGGCAGTTTTCATTGCTCACAAATCTCAAGTGCATCCAGTATTCTCTGCTGCTGAAACATCTCGAGCCACAACAAAAGTTAGGTTTATGGGCGGTGGGGTCAAGAAACTGGGTCCGCTAAGTACGTCTCGGTGAATCCAGAAGCACTGTAGAATCCGGGTTTGGTAATTCTGAGACCTCCCCTCTCTCTTATACCTTCCTCCCCCAAATGTATGTTCTGCTCATCAGAGCAAGTGCAAAGGAACCCGAGGCTCTTGCTTTGCAGCCATCTTTATAAGCACAAATCCATGACGCTGGGTCCCCTTTCTCCTCATGTTCCTTAAAATCCTGATATTTTCATGGGTTCCAATTATCCATTTATATACACACAAAAATGAAGTTGATTTAAGTTTAAAAATGCAAGAGAGGGACAACACAAATAATTCAAGCAATGAAGAATACCTTTACTTATACAGAATTTCTTTTTTATTGCATTTTAGGACAGTGAAAAAAAGGGATTTATAAATAAAATCTATGCCATCCAGGAGGTTTGCGTCAGTGTCCAGAACATCCTAGATGAAGTGGCTTCCTTTGGCGAAAGGATAAAGAAGTGAGTGACGGTGACATGTGAGCCCCGGTCTTCTGTGGGACAGGGTGTCCATTTGTTTCTCGAAGGGTGAAATGCCACATTCTTTTTGGCAGGGGACACTCCTTCTGGGTGCTCTATTGCTCAGTTTCATCATTATTTATTTCTGCCAGTCTTTGGCTTTATGAAAGTTCTGTCAATTTCCTTCCTGAAATTTAGAACATATTGGTTGGAAAGAAGTCATACTTGTAGCTTTGAAGAAATAACACCGTCCTAAATTTTAGCACATTTTTCACTGTGAAAGACTTTGTTCTTAAACGGAATATGAAATTGTGATAGGAAAAAAATAAACCAAGCTATATAAGGACTTCAGGTAATTAAGATACACCTGCATTTTATTATTGGTCTATTTATATTTTCATCAAGTGACACTAAATTTTTTTCAAAATTGTATTTATGGTACCCTGCAAAAGTATTTTTTTCAAGTTTGTATTTAAATAGCTGAGATCCATAATTATCAATAAACTAATGCTCTTTCATTTAGAAAATGCACACAATTTTAAAATTATAAAACAGCATCCCTTTTCCTTGACTTTTTAAAATTAGGGAATAGAGCTTCACTGAGCTCTAATGCAAAATTAAGAAACTTACATTCTTAATCTTATATACTTATGTTTTATCTAAAACAATGTTATATTTTTTAAAAAGTGTATTAACAATTATCAGTTAAAAGATATACTAAGACCCTCATACTTCTAAATTATGTAAAAATTGGCCTACATAATGATTGCTAATGGTCTATTCAAGAAGGGGTGCCAGATTCTGGAGAAACCTTTATTTTCTTAGTTTAATGTATCTATTCATTGTTTGTTATTCATAACCAAAAGTTTTCTACAGATCTGAATCCTTGGGCATACACAATATTTGAAAGGAGTAAATTATTTAAACTAAAGGTGTGAGTCATTCATCTGGTGCCTGTCATGTTGCAAGGGATAATGCATTTTATTTTGTATAATTTTTTGTTTAATATATTTCCGCATGTGTAGGTGCTGAGTTTCTACTTTCTTACATTATATTAGACAGAACAGCCCCCCTCTCACTCCCAGATGTGCCTTTAGGAAACATTCAGTCTTGGCCTTCTGAAGACCATTCCCGTATCTTTTCTCTCTCCTTCTTCCTCTCATCTCCAAGAATGTTTACACGCTATCCACTGAAACAGTGTGAAGCCCTGAATTTGGGGCATTTCCCCATTGAGTGTTGTCTTTTATCTGGGGTACACAGTGTGCTGATACCCGACAAAAACATCTGATTTATACCAAAATACCATGGATCAGGCAGTGAACGCCTGAGAGGAAAAAGCTCCTTTGTAACTCTAGGTGGTAGAAGGCCTCAGAACAGATGCTTGGCTGGAAAACATGACTAGCTGAGGGATACGACCCCCAGATCTTGGCAGTGGTTCAGCCTTAGGGAAACCTGGGTTTTGCAGAACTTCCTATGCTAAGTACAGGAAGATGGCACAGGAGCCAGTGAGTCTTGGAGGAGCCATCTCTCCCGCAAAATGATCTTCTGGATGCTAAAAAAGAGAAATTCTCCTGGGGTCACATGGAATTAAACATCTATCCAGAAAGCAGATTCAGAAGCAATCTTTAAGCCCAAAATGAAAGGGCTCTATAATTACCATATCTTGTTACTAAATAATCATTCCAGAACTTTCTTGAATTGCATCCCTTTTGGGAGAAGATCATATTCTAGATTTAGATTCCATAATGCAGAGTGTAGAAATAGAAAAGGGCAGTTTTATTTTATTTTATTTTTCTAACAGCTACACTGGTGGGGATTCTTTGCCATTTATCCTTCCAATAGGATTAAGGAGAACACAGGGAGTTCTTCAGTGGGGCTGCCCAGAAGGAAGGTTTTCTGAGTGAAGAGCCAGTGCCCTCACACATGGAGTTGTGTGATGGATGACTCTGAGCTGAGCCACATGAAAACAAGCAGATCCCTTAGCCTTCTGTTCTCTCCACAAGCAAGCAGAAGCAAGGGAGGCACAGGTGTCCATCAGGAAGGGAAGGCATGATAGTGAGTTACAGATGCTCACTCTTGACCATAAGAGGAAGAAGACAAAGATAGAAAAGCCAGACCCCAAGGATTACTGAAAATAGGATAACCAGATTGACCCAACATTGGCTCTTTTAGCAGAAAAAAATTTCAGGAAATGATTTTGACCTAGAGAGAGACAAAAACCAAGCTACATGCTACAAAGCTAAGGAACAACTAATTCCTAAGTATTATGTTGAGGCATTGTATGGAAGAAAATCTTTTAGCAATCATCCTTTATTGGGTCAAAATTGCCCTGAAAATAAAGTCACCTCAAGTAAGTACAATATACAATATCAGGAAATTAGAAGAAATAAAAAAACACTAACATTTATCTACATGAACAATATGTTTTGCTGAAGTGTCTTAGGGGTCTTCTCACTGTCTCGTAAGAAAAAAGTGCCATAAATGAGATTCCTTGAGTTGATTAGTTCTAATTTAGTTCTAATAATTTCACCTTGATTCACATAAGCATGTTACCACCACAACCCGTCTTCCTTGACAGAATAAACTATCCCCATTGTATAAATGGGGAAAGGGTTTTGACTCAGCTAAATTCACATAACAGAATCTAGGCTTTGAATACAGATCTGCTAACTTCTTGGCTCTCATGCTAAAGGGTCAGACGACATGATATGTTAGTTCCCCTTTAGTGGATGAACACTTAGGAGAAATTTCAAAGAATGCAATGGTATGCCTGTAAATGGTGATATATTTATATGCCCAACCCTGGAGGATCTACACAGTGTTTCTATTTTCTTTATAATTTTGGCACACTCTTAAGAAGTACCAGACTGGCTTCCACCAAAAAGCCTTAAGTGATTATAATCTTCCCATGTTCCATTTCCTTGATTTTCTACTCTTTTAAAACATTTTACATCATAGTTTTGCTTTTGTCTTCATTTTCTTTTGTCTCAGTAAATTCCTTCCCATCTCCTCAGTACTTTTTTTTTTTTGTAACTTCTTCTGTTCATTGGTCTCATTTCCATTTGTTATCATGTCTTGTCAATACTGAGTCTTGCAGCCTTCTCTGACCCAGCTGTCTATGTTACCAATTACTTTTGCCAGAATGCTGTCCTTTACAAGAAGTACGTGAGAGATAATAGTAAGCAATGCTGATTTTATTAATTATATATGTATTTCTGGGAAGAAGGGCAATGATAAGAAGTGAAGTTTTGCAAGGCTAACTGTTCTGTTCCTCTTTCCTGATTTCCAGTTCTATTTGAAACATAGCTGAGGTAGGACAAGTGAGTATTCCTTAAGGAATTTTAACATTCAGAGGATTTTTTTACACAACCATGTAAGATTTACATCTACCAAGAGTTGCCAGCAACATTTTATTCCCAATGTGGGGAATACCGAGAGTTGACAGAAGGAAGAATGGTGGGTCCAGAGGCATTCCCCTCTGAAAAGCCAGAGAAAACAAGGATGGGTACTGGTCTTAGCAGTAGAAAAATAAAGATCTTCTTTCATGTGGGGAGTCACCCAAGTAGCACAACGGCTTTAGACTCTGAAGTCACCTGGAACAATCTGGAGGAGTTGGCAGCAAGACTCTTTAACTGGGCCCAGTTCCTCATGGAACTGAGCAGATTATGGTTAGCCTGTGTCCTCTGATAACCTATTACAATTGGAATCTATTCCAGAGAGAAATGCAGACTAACTAGGTCCCAAGTATAAATCATTATGTATTTTAATATTTGAAAAAAGTATGAAAGTACTCAGATTGCTGATGTGTTAATTTTCAATTCAGCACTTTCAACTGGACCGTCCCATTCTTAAGCTGGCTGGCCATTATAGCTCTCTGTGTGTTCACAGTCATCCTGTACTGCATTCCACTGAGATACATTGTCCTTGTCTGGGGTAAGTAAAGCCTCCCCCACTCCCCCAAACTGTCTTAGCTGCTAGGAACAAACTATGTTTAAAAGATGAGTTAGACTGTCAGCAGTTCCCTGTATTTATGGTCATGAAACTACTCCATGATGAAAGGAGACAGGTCAGTTAAAAATCACAACAGTATAAAGATTTAGGTCTACCTGCAAAATGCATTTTTCTTATCTGGCACACTAGGCTTCATCATACTATAAACATGTTAGCTGTGCAGATTCTTCATATATCAAAGTGTAGCTTTGTCTAGATATCCCTCTGATTTATTTTCACCATTGATATACAAACAGAGGCATTTCAATCCTTTCAATCCATATGGTGCATTTAGGAAAATATGCTTTTCTTGCTGTTGTATTTTATCTTGTGGAGTATATGTAAACATGGTACTATACATGGCTGCCTGTTTAAGAGGTCACCTTTAGCATTCGGGAAAAGGGTCCTCAGTACTTGCAGGTTCCTTAGGAACAAAAAGATCCTTTTATGTGTACTAAACAAGAATGTTTCTATAAAGACCTACGTTAAAGGTGATTTTTTTCAGTCCTAATTTTTAATGCAACTATGCTGCATGCCAACAATTATTTATGCATCTGGGCTCCATTTAGGAGACTGTCAGTTGCAGCATTCTTCTTTTTTTTTTCTTTCCTGACAAAATTCTTGGTTTGGAAAACAATTTTCAGTCTCTAGGATCTACTATAACATTCATAATATATAAACAAGACTGGGTAGAAGAATTCTCTACTTACCCCTCACCCACTTACACATACACCTAAGATTGCTAAAACAAATCAAATACAAAATGCAGAGAACCAAAATGAGTCTTAGCTTCGGAAAGCATGTGCTTACACTGAAAGCAAAATTCTTTTCTTTTCAAAGCTTTTGAAGAAATATATTGGAATAAAGTGAGTTCAAGTCTGATGACTCCAAGCCCTCCACTTTTGAAGATTACTATTTCCAGTAATAGTCTTTTTGGCCCAACTTGCCATATATTGAGGAAGCCCTCTTACCCCTTATTATCACTATAATTACCCTTACAGTCTGGGTGAGAGGTGGGGGAAATGGTAATTATTTTTTCCTTTCCTAATTTCTATAATTCAAAGAAATTCAATTTAGCCAGCACTTTCATTATATAAGGGAACAATAATTTCTACTACATTCTTGCTTCCTATTGTATGTTCATCTTTTTTTTTTCCTGTTAAAACAGATGCTGCTTTACAGAAAAAAATAGGGTAGAATGTCATGTGTCGCGGTTTATTAACTCGAATCTACCTTGCCTTGGCTTGTGGAGTCATCTCTGTTGCAGCAGGTGGTGGTGAATGCCCTGTTCCCCCAGGTTCGCAGAAACTGGAGCCCAGGGCAGACATCTAGCTGTGTAACCTGCAGTGCCCTCACTGACTAGTTGTCTTAAAAGTAATTTTGCAGAATGTGTTTGTGCCTCTTGTTTCATCAAACAAAATAAAACAAGAACAGTATTCCTTTAGTGGTAGGTGATTGCTGAAATATTAGCCAGAAATTTAAGACATAGGTCTTACATGAGGAGATGGACCAAAATCAAGATTCCAGAAGTTTATTCTGCATGAACTCCCTGAAGAGGAGGCAGGATGCTCTAGTTTATGGCTCACTTTTTATCAATTTGTTAATTTCATGTAAAGGTGTTTATTTTTTTTTACAAAGTTGGGGGCAAATCTTTTCATTTCAGGTTTGAAAAAAATAAACATCACGTGTCTTCTAAACATTTAGCTGGCATAACAGCAGCACACACCCCACCTCCAAAAGGTGCATCTTTTGGAAAAGGGGAAACCAAATAAATTAGACATCTTGCCTTAACAATCTTAACCCAAAAAGTAGGAAAGCAAGTTTCATCATAAATGAAACACTCAAGCAAGGCTTCTCAGTAGACTGTAACACAGGGTGGAAAAAAAAGCCAGATATTGCTAATTACCCCCAGGGCACCTCCTTTATTTCCCACATAGAAAGCCTTTCCTGCTTGGAAGAAGCTACTGAAGTACAAAGTGAAAAAGCAGCAGCTGAGCTGGGAAGGAGGAAGAAATGAAGGAGAAAAAAAAGGAGAGAGGAAAAAAATTGGGTGTACTGGTTCACTGAGTCATTGGCATACAAGTTAGATCTTCAAATTACTACAACACTTTTGACAGAAATGTGCTTTGTTTAACTCCAACTTTGTTTCAGGCATCAATAAATTTACAAAAAAGCTTCGGAGTCCATATGCAATTGATAACAATGAACTACTTGACTTCCTTTCCAGAGTCCCTTCAGATGTACAAATGGTATGTAGGTTTCGTTATTACTGCTATTTTAATGTAGTGTGGTACTGGGTTTTAGCTTTTATATCCTTCTAATTTCAAAGGCTTTAGAAGAGCTGAGTAAAATTAATAAAGCCTGTGTAGCAGATTTTACCAGTCAGAAGTTTAGCCTACTTGGGGTGTTATCCAAGAAGAACTTAGACAATGGGAGAAAGAGCAGCTGCATAAAGAACCTACCAGAGCTGTTAGGGAAGATACTCCTGTCCAAGTTAGTTCAGCTGGAGTCTGTGACGGGGTGTATGACCTGAGGGGAGGAAACAGGAATATTAGACGATGAAAGCAAAATATGCCAGTGGACATTTAAGAAAAAAATATTTCCAGAATTTGCAAGAATTACAAGTAAGTTTTAAGTATATTTTGGAGATCAGTGAGAAGAAGACAGCTGACTGCTTATCTCAAAAATCCTTTGTAATCCTTTGAGGTTAATGCCCATTAACCATCAGCTGTTTTCAAAATAAAAGAAGGCTTGTTTGTTTTTAAATTAAAATCCTGAAGCTGGGTTACAGTGATACCTTTTTCATTTGCTATGACATGATAGTGGCCTGGATGGAGATTAAGACTGTATTAAACACATGATAAATTATAAATACATGATAAATTGTAAAAAACCATTATCGAGCCCTTTAAAATCGATGTAGATGGTTTTGCTTTTAATGTAATGTGTTACAGACAGTGACGACCATTACTAAAGTTCACATCAGGGCTCCATGTAGTTTCCAACAGGATTTCCCTTATTCTTGCTCTGTCATTCTACTGCTTTCTGCATCTTAGCTGCAGATCCCATACATCTTCTAGAATGAGCACTTTCTTCCCCCCAGCACAGTCTCTCATTCCTTTGCTTTTCCTTTCTTTGCCAGAAAGTGGCCACCTGACCAGTCTTCCTCTGAACTCTGTTTAAACAGGTGCAATACCAAGAACTGAAACCAGATCCTTCTCATAGCCCATTTAAAAGAAAGAAAAACAATCTTGGCTAGCCAGCTTCCAGCACTGAGGAGACCAGCATCTGTTTGGGAAGATAAAAGAAAAAGCCCTCAGCCTGAGCAGCATTTCCTTTCTTTCAGATTTTATTTATTTTGCCTTTTATCATGATCGAGAGAATTTGTAAATAGTGTACAAAGGCATATGTCTTTGAAAATATACTTCTATTATACAGACTCAACTTGATAAAGGTTTTGCTACTGCTGTGTGAAAGCCTTGTTAGCTGTGGAAAATAATATAACACACTGAAAGAACAAATATAAGAATGATAACACTGGAAGATATATTCTTATCTAATTACAAGTAGATTACTCACCTGTGCTCTGATTAAGTCTACATCAATTGTAAATGTCAATTTGATTTTAAAGTTTTTTTTTAATGTGACTATTTTTTTATCTGAAAAGTAATCCATTACAGTTTTCTATGTTTTATACATTTCAAAAGGGAGGGAACTACCAAAGCCTAAATAATGGAATGGATGCATTTCAATTTAACATATATTCTGGCTTTAGATCCCGACATTCACTCCTGTGCAAATTACTTAGGTATGACTAGCCTGATTTTAAGCTAATAAGTGAAGGTACATTCACTCCCTCAAGAGAATCAATACTCAGAAGGTTAGAAAGTTTTCTTTACAGAATTTCAATCATTCCATCTAAAACCTTAAAATCTCTACAGGACTACACAACATAAATACTGCCAGTTTATAAACGATTACCTATCTGAATTTTTATACCTACTACTACTTTAATTTATACATAGTTAGCAAATTAGCAACCCAGTAAGTACAGTTATCAAAAATACTAGCAAACTACATTCATATCGCTTTTGGTGTCAGATTGTATCTGTGCATCTAACAATATTTTAATACTCAAGTGCTCTCACAGAAAAAAAAAACTGCTTTCTCATTAGATTACTGAAATGCTTTAATTCATACTATGATTTTGTTATTAGTGTGAATTTTAATGTAGAGAATTCAGTGTGCTAAGTGATATGCCAGTGCTTCACTACATTCATTTATTAAAAAAATCATTCTTGATTATGCATGAAAACCTGTTTTGTAAAATAAACTGCTTGGGGGTGGTGGTTGCCTTTATCAATGTTTCACTATTATCATAGAATCTATACTTAAAAATTGCATTCCCAAGACTCTTAAAGTAGTTTTTGTATCTCACTCCCTGGTATACTGAGGGAGCATAACTGTGGAGAAAAAAATAACTTGGTTGGTTGAGAATGTATTACTTCCCTGACTTGGTAGGGGATTACACTCAGTTGAAATTACAGCAGACAATGCTTTGCACTACTTTATTAATAATAAACTTGGATGGGGTGAAAGTGAGGGTTATACTGGAAAAATTATAGAAAAGCTAAAAGAATGTATATTTCACTCTAAAGGAAGATTCTTTAACAATAAGTGTAATCTCATTGAAGCTGATTTTAAAGTATTTTATTTTAGAGATAAGTTGTTAAATACTATTTCTTACAATAGAACTATTTTGATCTGTTTATATACTATGCTTGAATGTCAATTAAATTCCCTTTCTACAGAAAGGCTTTGACCTCAACATGCTTTATTTAATGTATCATGTTTAAAATGACATGCTTCAGTCTGCATACCATCACTGTTTGTTGCTAAAAACATAATGTTCCATGAACATGGTGTTACTACCCAAAGTTTATTGATAACTGTTCAATTATACCTTATGTGAGACTTTTATGTTCTGTGCTGACAATGTGTACTCAAATGTCTGTAAGCCTGATATTCTACAACCTCAGATGTATCTAGTGGATAGTAACCATTAACAGATGACGAATTTGTTTGTTTCACTGTATCAAATTTCAGATGTTTAGTTCAATGGTAATGTTGACTACACATTCACTGCATTAAATACAAAAGACAATAATCTTTCCCATGCATAATCAGCACTTTTTTTTTTCCCAGTGGTTCAGAGATTGATGGGGGATTGTGTGCATATTCTTAAAAATTATATTTCACTTGGAGAAATACAGATTTGGTTTAAACAAAGCTTTTTCCTGAAACTGACTCTTATCTGACTGTCATATAAAAATACCTCTGGAGGGGTGAGCATCCAATGAAATTAGAGGAATAAGAACTAGCTTGAGGCACAAAAGTGATATTCAGGGAAATCTTCATTGCTTTTAGAAACTACTACATTCACAGGCTGAAAACAGAATATGTACAGTTAAAATCTTAACTATTTCTTTCCCCTTCTCACATAAGGTACAATTCTCTCTTGAGAGCTGCCTGACTTGCCTTCATTTTGAGAGATTTGTGATGTAAATATTTCAAGTTATCTGACGAGACTGAATGTCACTCTAACATCTACTTGGACTGCTAACACTGTAGATATTGTGAACTATTATATTCCTTTAGTATCTTTTAGTAAATTCACTGAGTCATTATTCATATTCTAAACTATTACTGCCATTAGTTGTGATAGTTCATAAATGCATATTTGTGCTTTTTAATTTTTTCTCCACTTATCAAAAATAATAGTACTTCTCATTCATTCTGGTACTGTTCCAGACTCACACTGATTGACAGGTTCTGTAGGAATTCCAATTTTTGAACATTCTATATGCACTAGGATAATCTGAGTTGGGAGATTCTTTAAAGGACTCTGTGATATATTTATTGAATACCAACTGTATGACCCTGTTATAGGCAATGGTCAAAGCAATGATTGTATATTAAAATCAAATCTGGAGTTGAAGTACAGTGAGAGCCAAATTTAATTGATACATTTCTAAAAATTATCTTTTATAATTTTTTTTTTCTTTTTTTTTTTGAGGCGGAGTCTCGCTCTGTCGCTCGGACTGGAGTGCAGTGGCCGGATCTCAGCTCACTGCAAGCTCCGCCTCCCAGGTTTACGCCATTCTCCTGCCTCAGCCTCCCGAGTAGCTGGGACTACAGGCGCCCGCCACCTCGCCCGGCTAGTTTTGTATTTTAGTAGAGACAGGGTTTCACCGTGTTAGCCAGGATGGTCTCGATCTCCTGACCTCGTGATCCGCCCGTCTCGGCCTCCCAAAGTGCTGGGATTACAGGCTTGAGCCACCGCGCCCGGCCTATAAAATTTTTATGCTGCATTTACAAGTGAAGAAAAACTCAGAAGTAAACTCTTACCTAGGGACCACAGGAGATTTTTTTCCACTTTCATCTCATATCTAAGGTCTCCTATGCTGAAAGTAGTCAACATTTGTATTAATGTTATTCAAAGGCAGTAATTTCAGTGAATAAACTTGTTAAATGGACCCAAGTGTTTTATAATGTTGACTTAGCATTAAGAACAAACAAAAAGGTATAAGGCAGTTATACCTTTTTGCTTCAGAAATACAAGACAGCTACCATTATACTTCTTGAAAAACATCTCAGGTATTATTAAATTAATACTCGCTTAAATCCTGGGGCTTTAAATGAATAGTGTGATTTCACACACACGTGTGAGTGTGTGTACAGATGTCTATTCATTGGTTTGATTAGGGTATCTAGAATCGGCCTTTTCTAATTGCTCAGTCAAGTATGAATTTAAACCAGATAGAAAATAATGTAGTAAATTCTTTCTTAAAATAGTAAATTCTTTCCATTATAATTCTTTTTCCTGGGATGATTGGTGTAACTGAAAGAAAAACATTTTTTTCTTTTTTTTTTTGGTGAAAATGTTACCCCCTGGCACCTCAGTTTCTTTCATATAGTGGCAATTTGTATAGAGGCAGTCACATCAGATTTATTTCAGCTGAATGGCTAAAGTTTGAGAAATACTATTGAAAAATCTCATTAAAAAAATAGGCAAATAAAAACTATCAAATGTCCAAAGCAATCACACAATGTAGAAACTAACAGCACCATGAAAGGTTTGCTGGAACTTAATGATTCTGTACTTTTCAAAGGAGGGATCTGGGTTAAGAATCAAAAAATAAAAACAATCAAATATTATAAATGATCTCAAATGAGTTTCAATTTATTGGGCTCTTCCCTGACATTCTAAGCTTAAAACAAAACAAAACAAAACCCAAAACCAAACAGTTTTAAATTTATATGATTATCCGTACCTCCAAATGTCACTGAAAATTATTACTCCATTTTAAAAAAGTACACTGCTGTTCTGCTTTAGTCAATTAAGTGTTACTATATTAGGTGGAAAGATTTCTTTCAAGGAAAGTGGAAATGGTTTAGGTAAGTAGCCGTGCCTAAGTTTTTTCAGTATGTAGCAAAATTACAATTGCAGTGCAATTATCCAGTACTACAGATTCTTCAGTATTCCTTCCAAAGAAAAAAGGAGTTGGTCCAATGAGTGAACTTGAAAACTACCTTTTTTTCTCTGGAGGAATACATTTAAGGAGATCCTGAGGCCTGGCTGAGTGGAACTGTTGCTCCCACTAGTGAAGAAAGATGATAATATGTGTTCAGTTTCACTTTCTAGTCGAAGAAAAGCTCAAAATGGCTTGAGTCCATTTGAGGGATTTTATTTTGCCAGAATTCAAATGGTGACAGGTTTGGAGGAAATGCTAAATTCATAGAAAAAGCACACCTGGCCCTCACTACTCATACTCGTCTTTTGCATTATTGGAGACACCTGAGAATAGTCGAGCATTGTTACAGAGACAGCTGGACCACAGAAGAGAGAGGAGGGGAAGAAAATGACAATATTTATCCCAAGCTCAAAGAACCCTTTTTAATAAAGCTATCAGAGAACTGAAACCTTATAACGATATGCCCCACAAAACATTCTTTTCTAGAGTAGTAATTATGAAAAGTCAAAATCTCTGTGTATCTTGTAACAGTGCAACCATAGAAAACAATGTATCGGTGTCAAGAACTAATAAGTTCTTAGAAAAATTTTACAAAGATAGAAGTGTCTATTTGCTATTATACAAGGCGGAGTATGTAATTTTGTCATCTTTGTTTTACAATAGAGGAAGTAGCTAACAATTTCTGAGCAAAAAAACACAATGGTATACCTACCTCTTACGTTTGGCCTAAAACTCTCACAAACTTCAGTTTCCATTAACAGAGAACATAGCAAAGAGTAAGAAGGTCTTTGAAGCAATTGAGAAGCCATCCAGAAAACACTATATGTATCTGACAAAGGAGTTCTTAAACAGATTATTGTGATGTTCATTATTTGTGTGAAATTGCTTGACATCACTTTTAAAACATTCATTTTCAGAAGAGAAAACATTTTTTAAAATCAAAACATACAGCACTTGGTAATTTAAGCAAGAGCAAAATACTCTGACTTATGGGTTGGGGTACCAAGTATTCACCATCCAGTCTTGCACACTGTGATGCTATGTACTTGATACATAGTACATTTAATGCGTATTTACTTGATTTCCCTCCCATGACTGTGACAATAGCCCTGACCAGTAGATAAGAAATCTTCCCCCAAAAAACAGATGGATACTATCAGGTGGTACTATAGTTACCATGTAGGTATCC
Source organism: Rhinopithecus bieti (assembly GCF_001698545.2). NCBI lineage: Eukaryota > Metazoa > Chordata > Mammalia > Primates > Cercopithecidae > Rhinopithecus > Rhinopithecus bieti. Next base: position 296,714 of record NW_016807086.1, read on the forward strand.
AGGATATTTATACAGAACAACGGTAAAAAGATTGTTCTAAGTTGTACTACTTAAAAGAGTACCTTACAAGAAGCTATTCTGCTGGCCTTCACAGAAGAGGTGCAAAACAGTATGCTCTGGAGAGCTGTGGTAAGATACTCTCAGAATTGTCTCAACAGAGGGTTGTTTGTATCTGCATTAATGCTGCAAATAAGTTATAAAGTGGATACTTTTTCAGACTGATGATAGAAGAAAATATTCCTAATACAGCAGTATCCTTTCAAAGCCATTTAAGGTACAATCTTTGAATAAATGTAGCTATCATTTAATCTTACCAGTTTCTCCCTGCTTTTGTGTTGAATCTGAAAAGTCTCACCAGAGAACAAGTAATTCTTCAGGTCCCATAAATACTAAAATCAGAAAGTAAAGATATGTTACATGTTATGACTCTACATGGTATCCACATGAGCAAGTTTAATCTTTACCAATTTAAGAGTACCACAAGAGTAAAGTCCCCCCAGTTCCCACTTCAACATACTTGGGGCTCCATTTTGAAGTGTCTTAAAGCAAAGACTAGAGAAGCGTATCAGTAAAGTGGTAAGTCAGATTCACTTTCAAAAAAGGAGCACATATATACTGTATTTTTTGAGATCTGTGTTAGATAATACTAATTATACTTTTAATTATATCCAACTTTAAATAGTATATTAAAACTGTAGTTTACCTTTTAAAAATCCAGTAAGTGCCAGTTTACATAAGGCAACTTTAGAAAAATTTCAAGGATTGATTCTTACTTAATTCAGGAGCATTACTTTCAAAATAAATTGGTTACTGGTATTATAAACAAATATAAATCATTACAAAGAAATCTGGAGAAGTGAAAAGGAAATATCCAAAACTTTTCCATATAAAGATAATCACTATAAGCAATTTTTTTACTTATAATCTTTTTCCTTATGTAATTTAGATAATATATTTACGTTACTTTTTTTTTTTAAAAGAGAGTCTTGCTGTGTTGCTCAGGTTGGCCTTGGACTCCTGGGCTCAAGTGATCATCCTGCCTCAGCCTCTCAAGCAGCTGGGACTATAGGCATACGCTACCATGTCTGGCTGAGAAAATCATTTTAATAACATTTAGCTTCAATTTTTAAAATATTAGTATTAGTAAAAAATGGTATTTAGGTAGAAGGTCCAACCATTTTTAATAAGTAGTTTTCAACTCTGAGTCCATTTCCTCTAGTAACATGGGTAAGTATGAACTTAACAGTATTTTGGGGAGTGTAAAAGAACTGAAATGACAGGAAAATAAGAAATGAGATGCCAAGATTTGCCTGTGAGAAAGAACTGGGTATTACTATTCAAAACAGCCTTTTTCTCACAGGAAGACAAATACCACGTGATCTCACTTATATGTGGAATCTAGGAGAGTTGATCTCATAGCAGTAGACAGTAGAATGGTGGTTACCAGAGGCTGGGAAGGGAAACGGTGGAGAGGCAAAGATGGGGAGAGGATGGTCTCAAGGGATACAAAGTTAGATGAACTAAGAAGAGTAAGTGCTGATGTTCTATTACATAGTGGGGCGACTACAGATAATAACAATGTATCATATTTGAAGATAATTTCAAAAGTGGGCCTTGAATGTTATCACCACAAAGAAATCGTAAAGATTTAAGATAAAGGACATGTTAACTACCATGATTTTATCATTATACAATGTACACATGTATTGAAGCATCACACTGTACCCTAATAAACATATACAATTATTATGTGTCAATTGTTTTTCAAAAAATGGTGGAAAAAAATCTAGCTTGTTTCTGATACCATTAGAACTGGAATTTTATTATTCTTTATTTTTTATTAAATTGAATTTCAACCAAAAGAACCTTCTATAAAACAATTATCTGGACCTTTGGTTTAGTTTATCAAATATTATTCAAAATTTTCAAAGACCCAGTTTATTTCCGAGATTAGTCTACATACTTTTTGTCTGATTTTATACCTTCACTAACTTCCATCAATATAATAAACAGTACCTAGAAATCTTTACCCTTTGGATTTCTTTAAGTAGAATGACTCAACCATTTTTCCCCTCATCCCCTTGACCAGTTTTCACCTGTACAATTCTGCTTTTAAGTTTTCATGGAAAATTTCATGGAAAAAACACATTTTAATTTTACCAGATTTTACTTATTGCTCTGTAATTGTATCTCTAAATGTAAAAAGGAAAGAATGCAAAGTAGAAAAATGCATCTTTTAGGATGAAGCCAGGTAACAAAGAATATATATTCCTTTAAACAAAAACAAAAACACTATCATAAATCAAACATTCTGTCATTAGAAAAATTTACTAAGAGTCATGACATAAACATTGTTGACCTAACCTTTAGGTTGAGAAAATACACTGACAACAAACTAAGTTATTTTCATCTGTCAACACTTTAAGATTAATGATTTTTTCAGTATATATTTATTTCACTTTGAGACAGAATAGAGAAGCGTGGTAATTTTAGTTCATCTACTATCAAAGTATAAATGACAGTATGATAGTATAAATTCAAACCTGGATTCCAGATTTTCCAGTTCAGAGGCAACTTACTTTCTGGAAGTGCTAAACCTTTTGTTTTGTTTTGTTTTTTGTTTAAACTTCCACTCTTTGGTAAGAATGAAATTGTATTCCCAAACTAGTACGCCATTCATCTATTAATGTTTAACATCCATAATCGCTTGATCCAACTCAGATACTTTGGACAAGGGAAGAGATTAGAGTTCCAAAATCTGGGTTCTACATCTAAAAAAGATTTGGGGGCCATTGATATAAAAATCACTAATTTGGAAGATTATGTTTTAATTCTAATTTGGAATAACTATTTATAAATACCTGAATAAGGGTTTTTTGGGATCTGTATTTGTTAAAAGGGCAATATGATATTATATATTACATATATAACAATACTACCATATTTTGTTAGGAACACTGTTTAATCATAGTCACTTTGCTGATATAACATTGGTGATCTTTAATTTCCGCAAGTAGTTTTTAAAAACCCAGAACAGAGTTCATTTACACTTCTATTTTAAAAAGGGGGTGGAGGATTATCAATAGTCTCTTGAAAAACAAAAAGGGTAACATTCTAAAAAAAAAGTCACGTATCTAGTACTAAGGATTGTATTTCAAGCTTTTTAAAAAACATAGTTTTAAGTGTATTTATAATTCAAAAACCATACCACTTACACTAAAAAAGACACTAACAAATTCAAATATAAAAAGGTATAGGACACTTGTACATATTTGAGATGTTCTGTAAGATAGTATTTAAGAAAGACAAACTCTTTTTAAACATCTAATAATCAATGATGTTAAAAATGTTTTATTTCTTTTGAAAAGGTCTTTGATTAGGATTTGCATTACCTTGAAAATGTATGCTCAGAACCAAGTAAAAAACAACTTCAAACCTTATCTAATTAATTTATAGCTATAATTTCAAAATATATACCACAGTGCAAATAACTACCAAGTATATTCTCCAACTACAGTTTCATTTTACCTACAAGGTGAAATTTTCCGATAACATATTTAATTTACAAGAACAGTTAACTATTCTATGTTCCTGTTTGACAACACCAGGCATAGGCCTTAATTCCAATAATGCTAATCACTGACCTTTCTAACTGCAGTCCACATTTTGTTATAAAAACAATTACCATTCCTAGTTGCAAGCTCCAACGTCAGCCAGGAGGTGCAATTGGGTGAAAGCTACCTGATAAATGCCTCAGGGAGAGAGTGCCTCATGTCACTTCAAAGATGACCCTTTCCTACTGATTAAGGAGCAACAGTGACAGGCTCTTATCAAGTTTAACCGCTTAACTGGAAAGGTGTATAAAAGGCATAAGGATGCACATTCCACCAATTTCTTTTTCATGTGAGGTTTCATTTAATTTTAACTTTCTATAACAGGCATAAACAAAAATGGGCAGATATTTTTCTGTGGAGGTCTATATACAGTATCTTAGTGTTTAATGCATTTGTACTTGCTTAAAAATACTAAGACTGCAAAAAGCACACCCTACATCCTATCCAGGCTGAAATAAAATTGCTAAAATAATACTCATCAAGGATTAAAGTAGTGGACACTTGAATATTCACATTTATTAACAAAACAGAACACAATTATTACTGAAAAATTAGAAACCTACAAACTGGAAATTAATTTTTTACCAGATGTAGAAGAAAATAAAATTCAATACTTAAGCCTTATTTACCTTCCCAGACTGTGGGCCTTTCCTCTTTTTTTGTAGTTAGGCCCTGTCAAGCAACCACCTGGTTCAGGAGTAGGTGTTCAAGAAATAGCTTGAATTCAAAAGAATTAATATCCACATTGACCTTAATGAGGATAAATGTTTTTTAGTATCTTGGAATGAGGAAAATGACAGAATATGTATATACTTGGACGATTTTAATCTGGCAAAGTGAAATTAAAATTAACAACCTAGAAAACTCTAACTTCAAAGAAATTTAAGAAACTGCCAGTAAACACTGCATGGGGAAAAGCTGAATCTTAACTGCTCAGAAATCTCCTCTCCAATTTTATTTACACTATAATAAGGTCTCTTATAGAAATTTTTAAAAATATGATTCCATAGAACTATGATATCACATCTGGCAAAATACAATGAAGAATAGCATTTCTCAACCTTGTCTTCATATGGAACTTTGAAAAGTCTGCAATTGAAAATCTAGGACTAAGACAATGAATTATACTTATTGAGAATTTCTTCTTCCTATACCTCCAAGATAGATTTGGGCAATTATTATTATGTTTTCTAAAATAAAGTATAAAAAGTAATTCTGGAAATGAAGCCTTTTATTGAAAATTTAAATTCATACTCATACACTGGTATTGTTAGCCAGGGCACAGAACACAGTAACCTGTGTTTGCCATGTTGGACTTCCGAAGAAGTGTAAAACTTCCTGAAGGCAGAGACCTCAATGACATCTGTTTCACACTTCGTGTCATCACTGCTTGTAGAAGTTGGCAGACAGAACAGTCAATTACGAAATATTAATGCTAATTGCAGCTAAACAAATACATCTTATGAACATCTAATTTGGAAAACTACTTTGTCTTAACAGTATAAAACCCTAACTCATGATGTTGATTACTTAATTACCTTAGAATTACTACCAACTTAAACAATTACTATCTTGTGTTTTGTCTAAATGACTCATTATAATCAAAAGAGGAGGTAAGAACTAGAAAGGAAACGATATTTATTAAGTGTCATATGATGTGATAGGCTTCTATCATGACAAAGCTACCTGGTGTGATTTCTATTTGACATGTAGGAAAACCAAGCTCAGAAAAGAATTTGCCTTGCAATTTAGTTATTAAGGAACTAGACAAGGATTTGAAAATGTGTATGATGTCAAAGCCTATGTTTACATTAGTTTACCAAGCAAACACTATCCCAGACACCATTATAAAGAGGAACTCCTTGGAATAAAAAACATTCTTATTCATAATCTGGAGAAGCACTTTACTCTCTAAAAGTATTTAAACTTTTCTTAGTCTTCACTATATAATTTTTTCTCTGATACTTTGGCAGATTAATAATAAAGACATTTGCATGATGCCAAATTTGAAGGCTAAATAGAAACTAGTATTTCTTGAGTATGTATGAAAAATTACTTATTTAAAATATTTTTTCATACTGATGTAGCAGTTTTCAATTTAGATTACAAACCCAGTAATAGGATACTGAGCATTTGTATCTTGTTAAAATATCTATTTGCAAAATAAAACTGAAGTGTGTTGCTTTAGCAGATTAGATTAACTGCTGTAAAGTCATCACTTGAGTTACATAAAAGCTAAATGGAAGTGTTTATTTTCCACCTGTACCATAATGTAACTTACTCCCAGTAGTGAAGAAACTCCAATTTCAAAAGTGGTTATTATCTATACCCTTTCTTTTAGTTTTACTACAAACTGCTATTAGGAAAAACTGCAAATTAAAACATTACTACTCAGTAAATTCACATTATATATTAAGATCTTAAATAATCTCAAATCTATGACTTAGATGCCACTCATAATCTTAATATTAAACTCATAAACTTATGCCGCAGAATATTTTCAGGTACAGAATATTGGTTACATAGGGCAGCGACATACATTTTATACATGAATTGCTAAAATAAAACAGATCAAAGAATTGAACTGTCAGACTCTGCGTATTTGCTGCATTTAAAAACCAAAAGAATATTAATTATTACTGTAAATTTTAGAAATGTTTATTTTAGAAACACGCAAAGCTAAAATGCATATTTCAGTCCAACAACCTAGAGAGAAAAAATAGGGAGCTACATGTTTTTTGTTTAGTCTTGTTTTTTCCTCAAAATCCATCCATAAGAGTCAGGAGCTACAAGTTTATAGGTACACATTTGTATGAATATCCTTGCTATGATTCTAAGACCTAGAACATCTAGAATACAGGACATTACATTTTGATTTGAAAAAATATTTAAATTAATTTTACACGTACAATATATCACTTTCAGAACAAAAAAATTAAAGATTAATGAAAGTAGGATATACTAAAACGAAATTATTTTTAATTTTGAGTCAAATTCTACACCATGGAAAAGTCAGAAGCCCATACTAGAGTTTTGCAGAAGTTTTAAAAAAATGCTTTTAAAATTTAGCAAGGCTGCAAAGTCTGTCAATAAATAAATCAAATTACTATCTGTCAGTAAGCTATGAAGTCCACAGTAAGTGCCAATGCAAACTGAACAGATTTAGAAAGTCAATCCATCCTTTCTAGCATCATCATGAAAACTCTGTGACTGACCGACACATCATTTCCAATGTTACCATCAAGGCCTCAGTGTGTACTCCAGGACACACTTTTAAATTCTCAGGCAGTTCCTTAAGAATATGTGGGAGTTTCTGCAACGTCTTTATATTTCTAGCATAAAGATCCAATAACCAGTCAGTATGAACACTGGTGGTTTCTTTATGACTTTTACAAGCCATAAGCAGTTCATTTAGATGAGTTAACCCTTTGGAAGCTAAAATGAACTCTGAAGATAAATCAAAATTGAACAAAATTTAGCAACATCCTACTAAGTAAAAATGAGCCAAATTCAAGTTGCTGGTAATGAAAATGTTTCTCTGCTTGTGCATGAAAGTTCTCCACTGTATCTTCTACTTTTGTAATAGCAAACAGTTCTTCTTTGATTTGAGGTGAAACCACATAGTCCAAGGGCAATTCTCCCTTAGCATTCCTCTGTTGTAAAAGCACTGGGCCTGTGAAAAGAAAATGCAAAATGTTACATGTAAAACACTTCTATTTTGGCAGCTTAACAGCTGTTTTCTCTTTTCTCCCAAAGCATCCAGGGCTTTCTTTACAATCATATTTTGTATTAATTCAGGTTGACACAATTAACTGGCTATATATATAGACTAATAAAGGTACATTAAAAAAATTCTAGTCAATTACCTAATAAGGTTTCCCCAAACGTGCGTGCCTTAGTTAAATAAATAATAAATACAACTACAAACATATTTAAAAAAAAACTTTTATAAAACTTTATCAATTATCATCTTAAGAATTTCAGTGTTCCCAGAAGAAATTTTAAAATGTATTCATCTTATACATTCTGTATAAGAGTCTCAGGGGTATCTCAAAATATCACCAAGAGGAAAAAGTAGTGCTCCTTTCATTGCTAATAAACAATTCTAGCAGTGCAAAGACTGCAAAATCTTGCACAGATAGAGAACACAGTTTTCATATTACCCTTGCTTGTGTTCAATGTTAAGTACAGGTAAATGATTCACACAAATTACATATTAATTAATTCTAGATCAAACTCAGATCTCATCCATCTATACAAGGTAAACTCATTTAACTACCTACTCAGAAAGTACTAAAGATAAGAGTTTATCCCCTAGGTACTAAAGGATGATGTGGAGGAGGCAAAACATAACTCAGTATTTAGTTACATAGCAAAGTATAGGAGTACTTTGTGCCTTCATCAGTCAAGTCTTATAATTATTTATTCACTTGGCCATAAAAACATTACAGGGGATATAAAAGTTTAAGTACTAGCAGACATAATCATAAGGTCCTACCATTATAACATAGATCATATTGTCAGAAAGAGAGAACTGATTATAACTGCTAAAATTCTTAATGATGATTCTGATCAGACATATATAATAGCATAGATATAAAATGTACTTAATATAAAAGATCAACCATCGATAATATGATTAATGTATAACTTATGGAAAGAAGATAATTCTAAAACAAAGTTAGACTCCTTTTCACTGTGCCAACATCTCAAAAAAATTGTTTCAAGTTACTTGTTTAAAAAAAAAAAAAAAAAAAAGAAGAAGAGACAAAATTACGGACACAGGACACCAAAAGGTTTTAGAGACATAAATAAATTCTTGAAATTATTGCTCTCGAGGCTGAGTGACTCACAATGAATAGATAATGCAGTTACTTCAATATAAATGTCAAACCACTTGACAGGTCCAAACCCAGAATATGACTAAGGCAGAAACAAGTCTGTACGATTGCCAAAGGACCTTGATAAAACAAATACAATTAGATTTCCTCTTCTAGGATGAGAAACTCATCTCTTTACTATTCTCCACTAAGGGCCCTAGAAAATTCACATTGGTTGGTATAATGCCATACTCTACTGAAGAGCTGGACCTAATACAATAATGGCTCCTAACAAATATTGGCCTGAATGCCAGACACACGGTTGAGTAGAAAATAAAACACCGAGGAGGTGAACTTACGGTTTAGTAAACACAGAATACTAAAAAAAAACAAGGTAGAAGAACTGAAAATATATTGACTATGAAATGATATCAGTAAAAGAGACACACTAAGGCCTTTAGGGGCAGGAGAAGACTATATATAACCAAATGTCTTAAACTACCACGCTATACGGCCTTCCTTAGATGCATATATATATACTAAAAGACATCTTAAGAAAATATGTTTGTTGTCTTTATGCACAAATATTTTAATTACAGGATAAGATAATGTTAAATTTAAATGTAAAATTAATACAAATAAAAGCGACAAGTAATTTCTACAAATCTTTGTTTCCATATTCTAAGCTGGTCATCAGTTTTCTTTTTTCTTTAAAACACCAATCCGTTTTGAACATTTTGTTGTAAAATTTACATTATTCAGTTTAGATATAAGAAGAATGACACTGAAATAATGTGGGGCCTTGCTGAAAGCAAAGATGAAAATCAGCAGGAAAACACAGATGAATATTCAGTTCAAGCTACCCTCCTTCACAAAACCCCTGCATAACAGTTATCACCATTTGAAAATCCTCCTGCTTTAACTTAATTGGCTGCAAAATGTGAATGATGAAAATATTCTAGGATATCATTTTTTACAGTCTGTACAGAAATGACTCATTAAAATAAGATTGAGTTTGTAGTTATATACAGGAAATGAAAAAAGAATGAAAAAATCCAGGCAATCACAATTGAACATTTGTATTTCTTTATCAATAAGCTTTCAGAAATGACTGGCTCACAAAGACATTATGCACCTGAAGGAAAACGACGAATATTTAAAACCAGCAAACTCAATTCAAAATAAACTCTCATACACGAACCTAAATAGGTTTAATACATACATACATAAACAAATACATATTATGAAAAGGCTTTTATCTCTACTAATAAGGGGTGCTTACATTTTAGGAGACTTTTATCCTTACTTTTCATTAATATGAAATAAAGGCATCTTTCCTTACAGATTTTAAACATAAAATGTTATCTACCTCTGCAGGATTCATCAAAAAACTGGATAATTTATCAAAACCCATTTAGCATAAACACACTCACCCCATGCTGTAGTAGCAGCTTGCCAATTTCTACATGTCCGTTTGACAGTGCATCATGCAAAGGAGTCACCCCGTCCACTTGAGTGAGCAGATCTACCTCTGGACAACGTTGCAAAATTTCCTGGACACACACTGTGTTGCCATAGTTACAGGCTTCATGCAAAGGCGTCCAGCCAGCATTGTCTAAATTAGAAATCAAGGCAAGTTTTAAAACGGCAGAAGTAGGACTTTTGGTAGGAAAGTACTGATGTTCTACTTTTCTCATCAGTGTGACTTTCTAGGTGCTTCATATACAAAAGAACGCTGTGATAAAATGTCTAGGGTGTAATCATATTTCTACCTTAAAATTTTAAATAAAACAATTTTAAAATATTAATATTGGGTATTATCAAAATATGAACACAAAAATGTTTTTATACTACTAGTTACAAATCAATGTATGATAAAT
>NW_016807086.1:307852-313463 GCF_001698545.2 Rhinopithecus bieti
AAAAAAAAAAAAAAAAAAGAAGAAGAGACAAAATTACGGACACAGGACACCAAAAGGTTTTAGAGACATAAATAAATTCTTGAAATTATTGCTCTCGAGGCTGAGTGACTCACAATGAATAGATAATGCAGTTACTTCAATATAAATGTCAAACCACTTGACAGGTCCAAACCCAGAATATGACTAAGGCAGAAACAAGTCTGTACGATTGCCAAAGGACCTTGATAAAAACAAATACAATTAGATTTCCTCTTCTAGGATGAGAAACTCATCTCTTTACTATTCTCCACTAAGGGCCCTAGAAAAATTCACATTGGTTGGTATAATGCCATACTCTACTGAAGAGCTGGACCTAATACAATAATGGCTCCTAACAAATATTGGCCTGAATGCCAGACACACGGTTGAGTAGAAAAATAAAACACCGAGGAGGTGAACTTACGGTTTAGTAAACACAGAATACTAAAAAAAAACAAGGTAGAAGAACTGAAAAATATATTGACTATGAAATGATATCAGTAAAAGAGACACACTAAGGCCTTTAGGGGGCAGGAGAAGACTATATATAACCAAATGTCTTAAACTACCACGCTATACGGCCTTCCTTAGATGCATATATATATACTAAAAAGACATCTTAAGAAAATATGTTTGTTGTCTTTATGCACAAATATTTTAATTACAGGATAAGATAATGTTAAATTTAAATGTAAAATTAATACAAATAAAAGCGACAAGTAATTTCTACAAATCTTTGTTTCCATATTCTAAGCTGGTCATCAGTTTTCTTTTTTCTTTAAAAACACCAATCCGTTTTGAACATTTTGTTGTAAAATTTACATTATTCAGTTTAGATATAAGAAGAATGACACTGAAATAATGTGGGGCCTTGCTGAAAGCAAAGATGAAAAATCAGCAGGAAAAACACAGATGAATATTCAGTTCAAGCTACCCTCCTTCACAAAACCCCTGCATAACAGTTATCACCATTTGAAAATCCTCCTGCTTTAACTTAATTGGCTGCAAAATGTGAATGATGAAAAATATTCTAGGATATCATTTTTTACAGTCTGTACAGAAATGACTCATTAAAAATAAGATTGAGTTTGTAGTTATATACAGGAAATGAAAAAAGAATGAAAAAATCCAGGCAATCACAATTGAACATTTGTATTTCTTTATCAATAAGCTTTCAGAAATGACTGGCTCACAAAGACATTATGCACCTGAAGGAAAACGACGAATATTTAAAACCAGCAAACTCAATTCAAAAATAAACTCTCATACACGAACCTAAATAGGTTTAATACATACATACATAAACAAATACATATTATGAAAAGGCTTTTATCTCTACTAATAAGGGGTGCTTACATTTTAGGAGACTTTTTATCCTTACTTTTTCATTAATATGAAATAAAGGCATCTTTCCTTACAGATTTTAAACATAAAATGTTATCTACCTCTGCAGGATTCATCAAAAAACTGGATAATTTATCAAAACCCATTTAGCATAAACACACTCACCCCCATGCTGTAGTAGCAGCTTGCCAATTTCTACATGTCCGTTTGACAGTGCATCATGCAAAGGAGTCACCCCGTCCACTTGAGTGAGCAGATCTACCTCTGGACAACGTTGCAAAATTTCCTGGACACACACTGTGTTGCCATAGTTACAGGCTTCATGCAAAGGCGTCCAGCCAGCATTGTCTAAATTAGAAATCAAGGCAAGTTTTAAAACGGCAGAAGTAGGACTTTTGGTAGGAAAGTACTGATGTTCTACTTTTCTCATCAGTGTGACTTTCTAGGTGCTTCATATACAAAAAGAACGCTGTGATAAAAATGTCTAGGGTGTAATCATATTTCTACCTTAAAAATTTTAAATAAAAACAATTTTAAAATATTAATATTGGGTATTATCAAAATATGAACACAAAAATGTTTTTATACTACTAGTTACAAATCAATGTATGATAAATTTCTTGGCTTTGCTAAGAAATTTTTCTTATACTTTTAAGATATCTTAGGTAAATTTACTTAAATAATTTTTCTTAATGTGATATAAAACTGTTTAATATCACAAATATTAAGACATTGGACTAGACCACAAAGATTTAAAACTTACCTTTAACATTGATGTCTATTCCTGGCAAAGAGAGAAGAAGAATCAATTTCTCCACTTGGTTATTTATGCAAGCTCTATGCAGGGCTGTTTCTCCTGTCATAAAAAATTAATAGATTATTCCAGAGAAGACAAGATACCAACTAAAGAAAATAATCAAAGGGCATGAACTAGGAGATCTGGCCCCATGCCAGAAAATTATTTATTGAGTTTTCCTTTTGACTGGTTTAAACATCTTCTGCATTAAAAAAGGGGGGAGAAGGGGAAGGACCCCCACCAATCCATACTGCTTCTGTTCTATCAGCAATTCAGCAATGAAATTCTACCGCAAAAGGTTTAACACAGGCATTGTCTCCCCTAGTTCAAGGTTTAAAGCTTCAATCCTGCTATAAAACCCCTAAATGATCAGAGAACACCGAAAATACTGGGTTTTGCAGCAATAAAAGTTTAGAGTGCAATTGCCCTCTCTTAAATTTATTCATGAACCTACGTTAAATGTATGGCTCTTTTTTATACAGCATTTATAGCTTAATTCAAATGAATGTTTCTGGCTAAGCATGAGTGCCTCTACACACTCAAGTATAATTCAGAACTTCAAATCCATTAACAGATGGTTTGCTGCTTCTCAATAGGCTGTCTGGCTTGGCTACAACAGCACAGAGAGGGAGAAATGGAGGAATCTTAATATAAACACACCACACACACACACACACACACACACACACACACACACACACACGGACGTAAAAAAAAAAATCCCTAGTACCATTTAAAGCTGAACAAGAGTAACAAATAGAAAGACAAGGTTTTTTCTAAGAGAGATGCAATTAATGCCTTCTGGCTAAAATTGTCTATATCCATCACTGTTATAACCAAGGCTAATAGGATATAAGTGATTATTTAAGGGGAATTTTTAAAAAATTACTATAAATGACTGCTCAGGAAACAAAATGAAATACTGAATCAAATTTGTTATTGCTATAAAATACTAAGCACATTTTACAGTGTTCAGTTGTACAGATTATCTCTGTAACTTCTACAAAACATTTTTTACATGCATAAAAGCTTTTGAAGTTTTTCTCTACTATATCTCAATTCTCTTCCTCTCTCCCAGTTCCTTCTGCTGTTCTGCCTAAAATCATTCATATTCATTTTACTTTTGAAACAATAAAACAAAGAAAAGAACGCTGATTTGTGAAATTAATATCTGAGTTATCATCTAATACAATTTTCATATTCCAAGCCAAATGGACAGTTATTCTGAATCTATAATATGCAATTATGAACTTATATCATGTTGAAATATAAGCACTTCACTGTCACTATTTCCATGGGTGTCATAATGTTAATATTTGTATTAAAAACAAGATATAACTCATAAATAACAATAACAACAAAAAAGACTCAGCAATTTACTTTGGCCAGGTAAAGACTTCCGGAAGATTCATTTGCAAGTTAAGAGGTGTCTAAGTAAAAGACGTGCCAAAGTGAATTATTACGCTATTCTTGTTATTTCATCCTTTAGGTACTTAGGTTCCAGTATAGTTAGAACCAAAAGCCAAACACATTTCATAGTCTGGGCTCAATGCCTGGAAGAAAAGAGCCCATATGCTTAACACAGCTATGTAACATAGCCTACTCTTCATTCTTTGTTCACAAAATGTCTAGGACTGAAAGAGATGAAGACTGAATTATACTTTCAAATCAGAAGACACTGATCCTAAGCAGCACAGGTTGAGATGGAATAGAAAAGTAAGGCGGGCAAGTCTGGAATGAGCTCAATGAATGCTACACTGTGTTTCATATCTGTAACAGCAGGGAGAGGGAAAAAAGGAAGGAATACTCTATTATACTGGGTATTAAACAATCACTTTCTTTGCATAAATGACAGTTGAAGAAAATAATACGTTATCCAAGAAGGTACTTCCTGGACCTAGTCCAATATTTAAGTTCAAGTATTCATCAGGGCAAATGTGTGAAACCTGCAAGTTCTGACTATAACCACGAAAAGTTCTTAGCATAAATTAATTTAGATACTTGGAATACCTTTTAGATTAGTCTTGTGAAAATTCATCTTTTTAACTACAGAGGGGCAATTCTCCTTGGAACAGGACAATTCTCCTTCTGACTTCTTTTTCAATTTTTTTAATGATGAGGAACATTTAGCAAGGTTCAAGTCTCTGAAAGGAAAAGTAAGAAATAAGGAAAGCTTGTTTTTCAGCAAGGCGTGCCAGCATACATTAGATGGTATTTTTTAAAAGTCTAGCCTCCTTTTAATTTAAACCCCTTTGCTCATTCAATCTTTACTGCTTTCTAATTTTAAAATTTATTTCAACTGTGTAGAAACAAATTTCAGTGCACTAATTTTCTTTTATTAGTCTTACCCCCCCCCCAACTGCTCACTAAATTTATAAATATAAAATGTTAAATAAAGAGCAAAAGACCAGTTAAACCATATATTGGCAGAGAGAATAAAGCAGAAAGCTAAGATCAAGCAGGCCTCTGCTCCCCATTCTTACTTTCATATTCTGATTCTATTCTCTTCTTCCTCTCACAGAACTTTACTGAGTTTTATACGACATACACTTTTATACACCCTATACTTTTAGAGGAGGTTTCTCATTTTGGGAAAACTACTATTACGATACAGAATATCTCATATGACCATGCATTCTGAAATCCCATCTATATTATGGCAAAGTAGTAATTCACATCATAGAGCAAAAATTGTGTGAAACTGTATTTCATCAACAATTCATCAATAATTTGATGAGCAGTTTTATTTCTTTTGGGAAGCAGAAAGAAAGCATGTACCTTGAATTACAGAAACAGAAAGTGTTGATCAAATAGATCTAAAATTGAGTTTTGATCTAATCAATATAATTCAGACAGTATCACAGATAACCATAAAGTTCAAGAAATGCATCAGAAAGAGAGCTGTACTCCAAAACAAAGCACAGCTGGGATATCAGCATCACTTACGGTAACTCCGGCAGCCCTTCAACTTGTTTTTGTTTAGTACCATTCAACATTAGTAAGGCTCTCTGAGAGTCAAAACAAGGCCGCTGTCCTATTTTCTTTGATATCTGAATCTTTCCAGACCCAAGCACACCAGTTTTCCCCAAGGCTGGTAAATAGGAATATACCTGTTGAAAAATAATATTGCATTATTTTCTCAACTACAAAAACAGCAGTCAAGAGAAATTATTTGATTCATTTCATTATTACATTTGGTTATATTTTCCTGGTTGCATCACTATGGCTGCCACTCTATCTTGGTTGAACATAATAAAATATTAAGAAAGCTAGCTTTGTGTCACAGTCAATATCATGTGAACTAACAGAAAATACCTTCTTAAAATAATTTTTTTCTAATTCAATTTTGATCCTCATTTAAGAAAGCTCTTTTGATTAGTCTTATGCCCAATGTGTATGATTCATCTGCATATTTTATATGTATGATTTACATACAACTGGTATTTCTTTTTT
>NW_016807086.1:313720-325992 GCF_001698545.2 Rhinopithecus bieti
GAGACGGAGCCTTACACTGTCACCTAGACTGGTGGGCAGTGGCCGGATCCCAGCTCACTGCAAGCTCCGCCTCCCGGGTTTACGCCATTCTCCTGCCTCAGCCTCCCGAGTAGCTGGGACTACAGGCGCCCGCCACCTCG
Organism: Rhinopithecus bieti; assembly: GCF_001698545.2. Taxonomy (NCBI): domain Eukaryota; kingdom Metazoa; phylum Chordata; class Mammalia; order Primates; family Cercopithecidae; genus Rhinopithecus; species Rhinopithecus bieti. Next base: position 313,861 of record NW_016807086.1, read on the forward strand.
CCCGGCTAGTTTTTTGTATTTTTTAGTAGAGACGGGGTTTCACCGTGTTAGCCAGGATGGTCTCGATCTCCTGACCTCGTGATCCGCCCGTCTCGGCCTCCCAAAGTGCTGGGATTACAGGCTTGGGCCACCACGCCCGGCCACAACTGGTATTTCTTAATTTCCATTTTGATAATGCCTTTTTTCAGCAGAAAACAAGTCTTTCTTCAAGAGAAAACAAAATAAGGAATAAAAACATCCTTAAAGGCAAGGATTGTTGCAAAACAGAATTTGCCTAATCTGACCAGTATACGCATTTCTCATTTAATTAAAATATTGCTAGAGCTACTGGATATTAATATCTAAAGACAGCCAAAATAAAACTGGAAAACTTTAAATCTATTGTAGCTTATATGCATAATATTTTGCTTTTTAAATACCATTTTGCTGGATCTAGTTCTTTCCAAAATAATAACCTCACATACGAATTTTATTAGAGAACAAGGATTTTTTTACTTTTCTATGATCAACCCTTGGCTATGCTCAAAAGAAATTAAAGTTTTTCTTTTTGTTGTTGTTGTTGTTGTTGTTGTTAAGACAGGGTCTTAGTATGTCACCTAGGCTAGAGTACAATGGTTATTACAGGTCACTGCTGCCACGACCTCCTGGGATTAAGGATCCTCCCACCTCAGCCTCCCAAGTAGCTGGGACCACAGGCATGTGCCACCATGCCCAGCCAATTTAACTTTTTTTAGAGACAGAGTCTTGCTATGTTGCCCAGGCTGGTTTCGAACTCCTGGGCTCAAGGGATACTCCTGCCTCAGCTTCCAAAAGTGTTAGAATTATAGGAAGGGGCCACCATGCTCCACCTTAAAATTTCTATTTGGTGATTACCATCCCCAAACTGCCCCTGGAGAAGGGGTCTCACAATGTTGTCCAGGATGGAATGCAGTGGCTACACACAGGTGCAATCATAATGCACTATAGCTTCGAATTCTGGGGCTCAAGCAATCCTCCTGCCTCAGTCTCCTAAGCAGCTGGAACTACAGGCACTCAGCACTGCCGCTGGCTTTCACTACTCTATTTTGAGATAGAAATATACTAGCTTTTATACAGAATTGAAAGATTTATGAATTAATATATTCTGCCTACTTACTTGAAATAACCAAGAATATTTTAAAATTCAGTTTGTGGGCAAGGCACAGTGGCTCACGCCTATACTCCCAGCACTTTGGGAGGCTGAGGCGGGCAGATCACAAGGTCAGGAGATCGAGACCACCCTGGCTAACATGGTGAAATGCTGTCTCTACTAAAAATACAAAAAAATTAGCTGGGTGTGGTGGCCGGTGCCTGCAGTCCCAGCTACTAGGGAGGCTGAGGCAGGAGAATGGCATGAACCCGGGAGGCGGAGCTTACAGTGAGCCGAGATCGCACCACTGCATTCCAGCCTGGACAACAGAGCAGGACTCCGTCTCAAAACAAACAAACAAACAAACAAACAAATAAATAAATAAAATTGAGTTTGTGAACTCACTTCAGAATAGAGAGGTGCTTACCATTTTCTGAAGAGAGAGTGGCTCAGAAGAAACATTACCAGAGCTCTGTAGACACAACTTTTTAAAGACTGCCTCTGCAACAAACATTTGAAGCCAGGAGGAGGAAAAGGAGCAAATGAAAATCTCTAATTCCTGTGAAGAAAAGTCTGGAGAACATAAGGTAAGTCGATATAGTTACTGCTGTATCCTATATACTTTTTTCCATAGGCTATTTCCTTAGTGAAGTTTATTCCATCAAATGAGAGTTCTTATACCTGTAAGATTCATCCACATGATTTTAACCCACAAAAAATAGGTAATATCCCTATTCCTTGACTTTTAAGAGAAAATATTTAATGGCACATGTTCTCACATTTGAAAAAACAATCATTAGGTTTGATTATTTCAGATACAAGTTTTGAAATTATATATATACAGATTAGGTAACATATGAATATATAGAAGGGATTTCATTTATCTCTATACTTTCCAACTACCATTAAAGATCTCTTCCCACAATAGGGATGCTCCTTTGGAAAACCAGTAATTAGTTTTTAAATGAACATACTAGTATTTAATTTGCAATGATCAGTACCGAGTTGATAGGAGGAAAGTAGACTGCTTCCTATGACAACACCCATGAATCTTACCACTGCAGAAAAGGAGGAAAGGCACAAGGTAAAGAAGAAAACATGAAACAAGAGCATGTATAAAGAAGAAAAACATGAAACAAGAGCATGTATAAAGACTTCCTCAGAAGTTTGCACCCACTCTACTACGGGGGATGGTGGATAAATTTTTTTTTTTTTTTTTTTTTTTTAAGACGGAGTCTTGCTCTGTCACAAGGCTGGAGTGCAGTGGTGCGATCTCGGCTCGCTGCAACCTCCGCCTCCCAGGTTCAAGCGATTCTCCTGCCTCAGCCTCCTAAGTAGCTGGGACTATAGGTGCACGCAAGATGGTGGGTAATTTTAAATGAAACAAAAAAACAAGAAAACACCAAGAGGCTCAAATCTCTTATACAAAACCTCAAGGACTTCAATAAGATGAAAACGCATAAATATACCCATGAATTGAAAGTGATAAAAGAATGACTATTTCCCATGTGATCTATTTCATATTATAAACTGTCTATTAATATTATCTATGTAACGTGATGAAAATACAACAAAATGATAAGAATAAATAAGACCAACCAAGAGGCTATCAAAAGAAGCTAAAATTACAAACAACATAAAAAAGTTGTGATATTATACAATAAGGCAGATTAACTATAAATACTGGAAGAACAAAGAATAAGTCAATACAATTAGCAAAATAAACATAATAAACAGAAGAATTAAAATTGTAAGCATTAAGTTAAAATATAGTTTCAGAATCAGACAATGATAAACTTAATAGCAGTATAAGGCATAAAAGCTGGCCTCTCTATTCGGGGTGGAATTCTTTCAGGGTGAAGAGAATGCAGACACCCAGTCAATGTCCTGCTCAGATGCCTTCAAAAAAGGCTGGGGATCTAGTGTCTTGTAATCCTTGACCCCTGACTCCGATTTTTAAGAGTGGATGGGAGAAGTAAGGGAGGATTTGCTCTCAGGTAACATTTGTTAATTTCTGGTTGCCACATTGGGGAAGGGGATGCTACTGGCATCTAGTGGGCAAAGGCCCAGGATGCTACAATACATAGGACAGCCTACAATACACAGGACAGCCCCAACAACAAATAATTATCCAGCCCAAAACATAATCAGTACGCAGGCTGAGAAACTTGCCTTGACTAAAGAGATCTGATGCCCTTGCCTTGTGGCAGCTTGTCATAAGGAGTGTTTAAACCTTTGGGCAAATGGCTTCAGGTCTGATGTTAACCAGATACAACTAACCCCAAACAGATAATATTATCATTGAATTTAGATAATCCCTTCTAATATGGCCTCTACAGAGATACAATTTTTTTCTTTTTTTTTTTGAGACACAGTCTTGCTGTATCGTCCAGGCTGGAGTGCAGACGTGCGATCTCGGCTCACTGCAACCTCCGCCTCCCGGGTTCACGCCATTCTCCTGCCTGAGTCTCCCAAGTAGCTAGGACTACAGGCACCTGCCACCACACCCGGCTATTTTTTTGTATTTTTAGTAGAGACAGGTTTCATCGTGTTAACCAGGGTGGTCTCAATCTCCTGACCTTGTGATCCGTCCACCTTGGTCTCCCAAAGTGCTAGGATTATAGGCGTGAGCCACTGTGCCCCACCAAGATACAATTTTTTTGAGTTGGAAAGGAGAAAAGAATTACTTACAACCAGTTTTCTTGCTACTACTGAGGCTCTGCTAATATTATCTAAAAATGTACGAGCAGTAAACTGAAGGATAAGAATCAAAAGATAATATGAACATTTAATCTCTAATTATATACATTAAATAGCCTACTTCTTTTTTTTAGTGTACTGCAACCAATTGATCTCTTAACATAAGAACTCTAGACAGAGGCAAAAGCAAAGCAGAAATAACTTGCGGAGTTCAAAAGAGCTGGTCTCACACTGAAATTTACAAATGGGGTTATTTATCTAATAAGGATCACATCTGATAGGCTTACAGATATAAGAAATACAAAGTAATAATATGACAGATCCATATATTACCAGGTCAAAAAGTCAAGGGGAATAAAAAAAAACAAACAGATGAACAGGAGAACACAAGAAAATTAGCCCGTGGACTGTAAGAACTTTAAGGGAAGGCTCATACTTGTAGCCCTTACAGTATATAGGTCATTAATCTGTACAGAGTAAACATTTAGTATTTGACAGATGAATGAATGAACAGTTAGCAGATACCAATAACTCATAATAGAGAGCCAAGCCAGGACCATCTTTTTAAATCAAGTTAATGAGATCACGCTACTCCCTTGTTTCCATAGCTTCTAACTCCTTAACAAGACTTACAAATCCCTACACAAACTCCCTTAACCCTTCTTTGGCCTTATTCTGGCCTCTCTTCCCATCAGCCAGGCACCAGAAGGTCTCAAACAGGCCTTCTTTTCTACTCCGAGCTTTGGTAAATATTACCTTCTGACTAAAAACACTCTGTCCTGTCAAACTTCTACTTATTCTTCACGTTCTGCATTCCATGGTCATACAGTATAAAAGTAAGTTCACCAATCTCAACACCTAGTTTTTCCTGTTCAGAGCACTTATTTTAAATGACATATTTATATTAACTTTACAGTTTCTCTCTCTTAAAGTTAAAAAAAACCCACAAGGACCATGTTTTGTTTCCCTCTTCCATTGTATAGAAAAGCGTTTAGCTCAATGCCTGGTAGAATGCCAGTAAAATTTTGCTGAATAAACGAAGAGAACAGAAACATTTTGGCTGAGAATTAGTAATAACACATAAACATTTATATTTTGAGGTCTAAAGCATGGAAAGAAATTAAGAGATAAAGCAAAAGTGAATAAAGGTTTGGAAAAAGTATTTATCAGGAAATAATGATGTAATCTGAGAAAAGGAAGTTTTATTAAAGTTCTACAAAGATATGAAAAAAATATATAGTAAATTTTGATGATATCTTCTTTCCCACTGAAACAACTGGAGGAGAAATATGTTTAAGTCAGGATGGGCAAACTGTGGTGTGCTGCCTGTTTTTACGAATAAAGTTTTACTGGAACACAGTCATGCTGTCTATGTATTGTGTATGGTTGCTTTCTTACTAAAAACTGCAAAGTTGAGTGGCCTGAAGAGGCTGTAAGGCCTAAAAGGCCAGTAATATTTATTGTCTGGTACTTAACATTGAACAGTTTGTTAATCTGTAGTTTAAGCCACTACATAAGGAATTTCAAGTAGGCATAAAAAAGAAATTTCAGATAACTTGACCTTAAAATACAGATAAGAAAATTTCTGCCCAAAGTGTTCAGAAACAACAAAGAGTGGCATCTATATGGAACTGATGAAAACGAGATCTGATGGAAAAAATTTTATTTATCTTCTAAAATATCTGTTGCTTAATTCTTGACAAAACAATTATAAACTAAAAATTACACTAAACTGAAATGAATTTGATAGATGCGAATCTGAGTAGTGTCACAGTATGAATTTTGTACTTCTAAACTAGGAAAAATCAGAACATCCAGTTTACCATAATCGAGAAAGATGGATCGATATTTTCAACTGGAAGTTACATAACAGTGAAATTATAACATCTTTACTAATGACTTGTGAAAAGCAAAAGATAGTAACTGAGTAGAAGAATAATGCAAAATAAATGATTTTTTTAAAAAAGGAAAGGAATATCAGCATAGAAAAGAAATGAGGAAAAAAAAGAGGTGGCAGACAATGAATTTTAAAATTCTTCATCAAAACATGAACAAAACGGACATTATTACAACACCCCAGAATTTTGATTGTGTGTGTGACTAACATGAGCTTAAACTCAACCTTAGAGTTACTAATTTTGTCAACGGATTATTTTGCTCCCAAACATCTACTAATATATTTGATCACTAACATTCAAAACTTTAGATGAGATTTAAATTGTCACTAATGAAAAGTATTTTTAAGCTTTTTTCTTTACCTTTCTCCAAGTGTACACACGTGCACACACACACACGTGTGTACACACACGCACAGTTGGTTGCTTAGGCTTCAAATTTGGTCATAGCTAGGCAATTTAAAAGTTTTAAACATAATTTTTTATTGTTGTTGAGAAGAGTCTCACTCTGTCCCTCAGGGTGGAGGCTACTGGTTTATGATAAAATGTTCACTTGATTTCTGTCTCTTGACAAAGGTTAAACATCAACCTGCACTAACAGAAAAGAAAAAAACTAGACAGAAAATAGAAAAATACTAATTTGAATGATTTTTAGAAATATATGTTTAAAACTTTTGGCTGGGCGCAGTGGTTCATACCTGTAATCCCAGCACCTGGGAAGCCGAGGTGGGCAGATCACCTGAGGTCTGGAGTTTGAGACCAGCCTGGCAAACATGGTGAAACCCCCATCTCTACTAAAAATACAACAAGTTATCCAGGCATGGTGGTACACTCCTGTAATCCCAGCTACTTGGGAGGCTGAGGCACAAGAATCACTTGAACCGGGGAGGCAGAGATTGCAGTGAGCCAAGATCATGCCACTGTACTCCAGCTTGGGGGACAGAGTAAGACTATGTCTCAAAAAAAAGAAAAAAGAGCTCAAGCCTGTAATCCCAGCACTTTGGGAGGCCGAGACGGGTGGATCATGAGGTCAGGAGATCGAGACCATCCTGGCTAACACAGTGAAACCCCGTCTCTACTAAAAAAAATACAAAAAACTAGCCGGGTGAGATGGCGGGCGCCTGTGGTCCCAGCTACTCGGGAGGCTGAGGCAGGAGAATGGCCTGAACCCGGGAGGCGGAGCTTGCAGTGAGCTGGGATCCGGCTACTGCACTCCAGCCTGGGTGACAGAGCGAGACTCCGTCTCAAAAAAAAAAAGAAAAGAAAAGAAATAATGTTGAAAACTTTTAAATTGCTTACCTATAACTGAATTTGAAGCCTAAGCAACCAACTGCGTGTGTGCGCATGTGCACGCACACACGTGTACATTTTGAGAAAGGCTTAAAAATACTTTTCAATAGTGACAATTTAAATCTCATCTAAAGTTTTGAATGTTAGTGATCAAATGTATTAATAGGTCTTCGGGAGCAAAATAATCTGTTGACAGGATCATAATAGTAACACTAAGATTCAGTTTAAGTTCATGTTACTTACAGAATCAAAGTTCTGGGTTTTACACTTGTCACGTAAAAACTGAAAATAACATTGGATAACATGCCCTGCTTTAAAGTGAAGGGAAACTCAGAATATTAGTGAAGAAAGCACTGAAGCAAACGTATAACAGGTAATAGAATCCTTTTAATACAAGGCTTATTATATTTCATGCATTTGGCTAAACTATAAGATAAATTATAATTCCTTAAGGGCAATTACTACGTATTGGAAACAAGACATATAACTATACTGATAATCTCTAAAGCCACTGCTAATCCTCTACTAGGTCTCCAAACTCAAATTTCATTAAGGAATGAAAACAGGAAATTCCATTAGTCAAATGCTTAGTTCCCATTCTAGCAAATAATGCCCGAATTCTGTTTTTTTGAAAAGGATAAAAACCACTAAACTACCTCGTAGGAATGGTGGGAAAGAAATGTAAGAGAGGGTTCTGCAGGAAGATTGAATGTTAGCTAACAAATGTTAAAGTCATGCAACAAAGGACAGCTAGTCCACAAAGGGAACTGTAATCACCTCCTCAGCTCAATGAAAAAGAAAGAAAAAAAGATTTATCTAAAATGCTTCAGATAAAATCTTCTTCGGTAGTATAAAAGAGAACTCTCTCTGCAGAGGCATCATCGAATAAATCCTGAACCCAGATATAACCTGGATTCCTATTCTGAAGTCTCTCTTCAAAGTATTAAAGTGATTGACAGCATACTGAAGAATGTTTTCTTTATATAAAATCAAGATACACTGAAACACATGTGTAGCAGAGTACTTATTTGGCAGTTTAAAATATCAAGTATATAAAAGTCATCTTTTATTGCTAAGAATCACAAAAAACTTACTTGGTTTAAAATGCATTCATTTCAGGAATTAAGGACTACAGAAATAAAGAAATAAAGAAAAAAAAAGGGAAGGATAGACAAAGACTCTTCCTAAACTGGCTATGGAGTTTGGGAATCTACATAAGGTCTTTACAGAAGCCTCCTTCAGTCTAGACGCCCAAAGAATTGGGTAGAACTTTTCAACTTGTGAAATGAGTTCTGCCATCATTTTCTTAAATAACACTCCTTTCCCCCTTTATTTTAGGGGAGACATTAAAGTAGGTAATGGGGAAAAGGAAGAGTGAAAAAAATTATCCATATAAATTACTTCTGTTTGCCATGTTCATTTCTTGTTAGAGCACCAGACTCAATGGGGAAAAATAGTAGCAAGTTTTTGTATGTTTTTTTAAAGAGACAGGGTCTTGCTCTGTCATCCAGGCTAGAGTGTAGTGGCACAATCGTGGCTCCCTGCAGCCCTGGACTCCTAGGCTCCAGGGATCCTCCCACTTCAGCCTCCAGAGTAGCTGTGACTACTGGCATATGCCACCATGCCCAGCAATTTTTAAAATTTTTTTTAAAAGACAGAGTCTTGCTATGTTCCACAGGCTGGTCTCAAACTCCTGGGCTCAAGAGATCCTCCCACCTCGGCTTCCCAAAGTAGGCTGGGATTATAGGCGTGAGCCACTGCACCAAGCAAAATATTACATTTGAATAATAAATGTATGTGGGGGGAAGTCTCCTGTAATGTTTAGAGGAAAATAAGAATGCAAAATTACATATACAGTATGAATTCAACTATACAAAAATGCTTAGAAATACCAGAAAGACATTAAAAAGTTAACAGCAGTTATCTGTGTAGGAACAATAAGGGTACTTTCAGTCTTTCTCTTTATATTGTCTGTTTGTATCTATCTGTGCATGTATCCATAACAATTTCAAGGAAAGCTTCAAACGAGCATATGTTAAAGCTTACAGACTGCTTAAAAGAAAATCAAAACTAATTTCCAGAATGAGTCTGAAAAAAACAGAAGATAGACAAACTTACCATCACACGAAAGAGAAATATAACTTCCTAAGTCATCAGACATGTGTCGCATCACATTTCTACCCATCTTAAGACCAAGGAAAATCCAATAATCTATTGCTGCTCCAAGAATTCCAGTCAATAAGTAAGCTAGTTCATGTTTGAAGACCTGACATTAAGATACAAAAAAATTACCAATATATATTACAATATTGAATTTCTATTAGTATTTATTTTGAATATGTTTTGAGGGGCAAAACATAGCTATCTAAAAATACAGGGTATGTAATGATAAAAGGTATTCTTAAGAACCCTAGCTAACTAATTCTCTCCCCTCTCTCTCTCCACATGACAAAAGAGTTAATAAAGCAAATTTTCCAAGGACCTACAACTTAACAGTTCAGAATAAACTTTAATTTCATCCAACCTATCAAGTTTGTCAGGCAATAATTCCATTAAAATAATGAGAAAATACCTGGTTTTGTAGATTTTATAAATAGGAGAGATATGACTATAAAAGAAGATAGATTTATCTACCCCCACTGTTTATATATAGAATTATTCTTTACATTTCTCTATATGACATTTTCCAGAAAGACCTGAGAAACCCGATGAATAAAAGCTCTAGTAAACAAGATTATTCATTTGCTATAATATACTGATTCAAATTTTTATTTAATTATATATCAAATACTAATTACCCGACTTAGAGATGTACAAATCAGTTTTAAAAGTGTATCATTGGCTGGGTGTGGTGGCTCATGCCTGTAATCCCAGCACTTTGGGAGGCCAAGGTGGGCGGATCATGAGGTCAGGAGATCAAGACCATCCTGGCTAACACGGTGAAACCCCGTCTCTACTAAAAATACAAAACGTTAGCCGGGCGTGGCGGCGGGCACCTGTAGTCCCAGCTACTCAGGAGGCTGAGGCAGGAGAATGGCGTGAACCCCGGAGGTGGAGCTTGCAGTGAGAGGAGATTGCTCCACTGCACTCCAGCCTGGGCGACAGAGCGAGACTCCGTCTCAAAAAAAAAAAAAGTATATCATTTTATATGATTACTTGCATAATAAATATCATTAAATTCTTATAAGAAATGTAACAAGGCATACAAGCCTTCTAAGTGTGCTTTAACCCTAGTGTTTGAAAGTATTTTTCTAATCTCTAAAATTCAATAGAAACTATGAAGATGAAGAAGTGTGAAAATAAAATTTTAAAAACACCTCTGATTGAAATACAAACACTTTTTCAAAGCATTAAAACCAGCTGAAATTCTTATGTTCTTGTTATTTGTTGTCTAGACATGTTGGATATGTAGAAAAAAAATCACTAATAGTTGGGTAAAAGGCATATGACATTTTAACAAATGCTACAGTAACAGATTATAACTATGTTCGCCCATCTAATTTCTTTCTCATTAATTCCATATTAGGCATATATTACACTGAAATAACATAAGTATAACATAATATATAACATAACTTGCTGTTCATGTGTAATAGGTAAGATTACAGTATAAAAGGATCTAAGAACCTGATCTATAACGAATAGATCTAACATTACTAATAAGCTAATCTATTATCACAATATTTATTAAAACCTTTTCACACGCCTTTTACTCAACTGCTTAGTGATTTTTTCACATATCCAACAAGCCTAGATGACAAATAACAGGAACATAAGAATTTCAGCCGGTTTAATGTTTTGAAAAAGTGTTTATATTTAAATCAAAGGTGTTTTTAAAATATTATTTTCACACTTTGTCTTCACAGTTTACATGGATTTTATGGATTAGAATAGTAAGTTTTATATAAAAGGCACTTCCAAATCAGGTTCTTGGATCCTTCTATACTATAATCTAAACTAACACACTCATAAATGGTACATTATGTTATTATGTTATATATTACAGAATTATGTGTATTTCAGTGTATTAGCTATATATTACACACCAAACTAGCATATATTATGCCTAATATGGGATTAGTGAGAAAGAAATCCCCAGCACTCTGAACCCTCAGTGACTACTGGATTTGTTTCTCCTGCCCTCAGCAAACAAATTTCGTGTATGCATATTCAATATTTCATTGGGATATCATTCCATATCTACTAGCTCTAGCTAGCAGATAAATGATTTCAAAACCAAAGTTCAATTTCTGGTTTATTGTGCAAACACAAGCAAATGGTCCAGCAGCACACACAACCAGCTTGCCAGAACAGTGTTTATGGAAGGAAAACACATAGTCAGGACCAGTAGCATGTGTGCAGGTCCTCTTTTGTCCTATCACATCAGGGGCAGCATACTGCATTCCTGTAGGGCTAGACATCAGAATCTAGGAGAGAGACCCTCAAGTGTGGAGCTGAGGAGATTTTTAAAAGCTGCATGATTAAGAAAGCGGTGCTCTTCTTCTGGCATGATCAGGGGCCAAGACAGCCAGCCAGATTCTAGCAGGTGAGGCTTCATAGGTGGCTGTCAATCCCACCCAGTCTCCTGCCTTGATAAGAGAGCTGAGTTTAAGCCTTGCAGTTGTGGCTATATGGCATGGGAAACTAGTAGCAGCTCTGGTCACATCAGTAGCACCAACACCTCCCCTGGTGTGATTGGCAGGACTACGGTCTACTGTTAGTCTCCAGGAAATCAACTCCATTCTTTGTAAAGTCAGTGTCTTGCTTGATCACTCTGAGCAAGTTAGTTAATCCTTACTTCTCACTGTTATCAAGAGAATATAAAACAGAACAGTGAAAATATATATTTAAACTACTAAATTGATTATGTCCATATGCACATATGCATCCACAAAATGTTCCTTCCAATATAACATGTATCTGAATATCAGCAATGACAGTACTCAGGAAAGAAGCAAGAGGTTGGTAAATTTTGATTTCTGAAAGTATTCTCCATCTCAAGGGTATAGTAAATCAAGATCACTTTAGACCACCCAGGCTCTAAGACCCTGGGCAGGAAAGAAGAATGTTAGCCCACAGAGTGAAGCCTTATATAAAAACACAATCCAGCTTTCTATCAATCAAAAACAACACTAAAAA
>NW_016807086.1:326510-347699 GCF_001698545.2 Rhinopithecus bieti
AAAAAAAAAAAAAAAAAAAAAAAAAAAAAAAAAAATCAACCAGTTGGGACTTTCCCTCTTTCCTTACATAAATATGTCGTACATACAGTTAAAATCACAATAGAATATTAATATATTGCTTAATATTAAATTTACCTTGATATTAATGTTATTAAACAGAGAGAGGGAAGAGGTCTTGCAGTGATTTCGAGGAATAACTATCGCTTTTTTACTATGATAAAAAAGATTCTGCCAAAGTTATTCTTGGTTTCATGTCATTAGCTAAACATGCACACTACTACACAGCCATAATAGCAAGTTTTTATATGAAAAGACACTTTCAAGTTCTTAGATCCTTTCATACCATAATCTTAACTATCACACTCATAATAATAGGGCCAAGACAGTGTGCTATGGATTATACTCACTGCCACTTCAACAATATATCAACAATGCTATTCCTTCCAGTATAGTGGACATATAAGCTTTAGAAATAGATTACTAAGAAAATAGTAAATAAATCATCAAAAGAAAGCAGTTTTCTTGGAATACTGAAATATTTGTTAAAGCTGACAGAAGAGAACATGAATACCCTAAGAATTAACAAAGAAATAAAAGGTAGACAAGATTTTGCATATATGATATATATCTACCTTAGAATTCCTTTCTAATATGTTACTCTACTGCCAGACATTCTGTCAATACGATTTTATATCATCTGCCAGTAGAGGTAACTTCTAGTTTATAAAATTGGCAATCTTCTAAAACTTGACTAATCTATAATGTAGAACAAACTAGCATCTTGGCCTTCTGACTCCCAGATTAGGGATTTCCATGATATCCCACTGTAATACGTGACAAACTACTCTGTTGGAAAGATGCAAACATAAAGCACACACTGTGCCTCTTCCTGTTTTAAACACTGGCATTTGAAACATGAGAAAGTGTGGTGCGGTGGAGACTTGGCCTCTAGTCAAGGCTTTGCTCTAACAAGCTGTGACACCTTGAATAAGTTATTCAAACTCTTTATCAACTTTATCTATTAATGTAAACTAGCTTACATTTCTACCTATATTGTAGAATTATCAATAGCACTTAAGAACATCTCAAAGAAAAGTGGGACTAGTAAAAATTGTACCTCCTCTATAACCTTCACACAGCCCACCTCTGCTCTTTGCCAAGGAAAGCCCAACGCTTTCTCAGATTAATGACAATGAAATTCGCTGCCATTGTGTCACTCTGCAATACTTGCTGATTGACATTATGACAAAACAATATTAGCATAAACTGAGGACTTCTGTTTAGCTAATGACTTAAATTGAATACTTCAACTCAGCAAATCAAGAAACAAATGCTTTACAGTACAGAAAATGATGTCTGTGAACATGCATGGAATTCTTGAAACTGCAAACTGCCAAAAAGATTTAATTAAGTACAAGAATGAATTCTAGGCCGGGCGCGGTGGCTCAAGCCTGTAATCCCAGCACTTTGGGAGGCCGAGACGGGCGGATCACGAGGTCAGAAGATCGAGACCATCCTGGCTAACACGGTGAAACCCCGTCTCCACTAAAAAAAACAAAAAAAAAAAAAAAAACTAGCTGGGCGAGGTGGCGGGCGCCTGTAGTCCCAGCTACTCAGGAGGCTGAGGCAGGAGAATGGCGTAGACCCGGGAGGCGGAGCTTGCAGTGAGCTGAGATCCGGCCACTGCACTCCACCCTGGGCGACAGAGCGAGACTCCGTCTCAAAAAAAAAAAAAAAAAAAAAAAAAAAAAAAAAAAAAAAAAAAAAAAATCTAGCAGAAAGGTAATACAATTTTAAAAGCAGTTTTATATCAATTTAAGCAATTCAAATGTTAAATATTAATTTGCAAAATTTAAAACCCAGTTCTCATATTAACAATGCTGACAATTTATGTGCAGACTGCCTTCACAATATGTTGCTTTTATTTTATAAGTTTGGAACAAAAAATCTTGAAGTAAATATGTATAATCTGTTACTGTTTACATCAGAGCTTAAGTAATTTCTTATCGTGATAGTCCTTTGAAGACTCAGTAAAATTGTGGAAAAACATCAGTTTTTTTTTTATTGTTTTCAAATTATAAATGAGCAATTTTATTTATGTAATCAAATGAATGAAAAAAAGAAATGTTCTATAATGAAGACATTTTCTATCCTTAATGATTGCATTGTATAAAAAGTAAATAAAAAGACAGATGGTAATTTATAAAGACGCTATCAGCTTTAGCTTAAAAGTGCTATACTCAATTGGCAATGAGGTGTAAGTAGTAGTCCTATTTCAGCTGAGTATTTTTAATTTCTGTAATTTGCAAAATCATACTTCCTTTTAAATCAGATACATGCATGAGACAGTGCCTACACACCTGGTTATTGTTAAATAGGATTACTTGATCACAAAGAAATCTAGCTACACTCACGAGCAATCTTCCCGTTTTAATGCTGATTTAGAAAAAACAAAATTAGTACCTCAAAAAGAACTTCTATTTTCCTGTCTCAGACAACTGAAAAGAATTTTTTAAAAAATCAGCAAGAACTTCTATTTCTAATGAAGGCCTAGGTAATTCAGATGAATCTTTTTTTTTTTTTTTTTAGAGACAAGGTCTCACTCTGTCACCCAGGCTGGAATGCAGTGGCGCAACCATAGCTCACTGTAGCCTCCAACTCCTGGGCTCAAGCAATCCTCCCACGGCAGCCTCTCAAGTAGTTAAAACTAACAACATGTGCACACCACCACACCTGGGTTTTTTTTTTTTTTTTTGGTAGAGATGGGGGTCTCACTATGTTGCTCAGACTGGTCTTGAGCTCCTGGACTCAAGCAATCCTTCCACTTCAGTTTATCAAAGTGCTGGGATTACAGGCGGGAAACACTGCACCTGGCCTCAGTTGAACCCACTTAGAGAAGAACACTAAAACTAAAAATGTTAAATGAAATATGCAAAACATTTCAGAAAAAAAAGACAATAAATTATGAGGAATTGCTACGCCAAGATCTAGTGAGGTACCTATGTGAGCCACTCAAATATACCTGACTTTGCCCTGAGGACCTTCACTGATTTTAAGGAAGAATCTAGAGTAAGAACTGTGGTTTCTGGAGCACAGGGGAAAAAAAGATTAAAAAAAAAAAGAAAAGTCATGGCCAAAACTTAATCGGTCATAGGATGAAAAAGTGAAGGGCTTCATCCTCATGGTAAGAATGAATCAGAAGCAAAACTAAATGTATATGGAGCCTTTTACTTCATTTGAACCATCTAGAGTCCCCCAAACATAGACACTGGATTAGAATAGTCCTTAACTAGTGGTGCACCCAGGCACTTGGCAGAAGTTCAACAGAAATTCTTTCTGAGGGAAGATATTCTGGTGTTTATCACATATTGTTTCTATAAATAACTTTTCAAATGCAATTTAAAAGTATATAGTGAATAACAAGCTTGCAAGAGAAAATAAAAAAGCACAAGATAAGGAAACAGCAAAAAACAACAACAGAAACAGACCTATAAAGACTTCAGATATGGAATAATCAAGCATAGATAATAAATGTCATTGCCATGTTACAGACGAAAGAAAACCTTGAAACCCATAAAAACAAGTCATAGCGGTTTGGAACAGTTAAAAAGTCTATTACCTGGAAAAAATACAAAAAATTTAAATGAAATGGTCATGTTTAACAATATATTGGACACAGCTGAAGAAAGAACTAATGAACTGAAAACTGGATGAAAATACTATCCAGAATGCGGCAAGTATAGAAAAAAATGTATCTATATGGGAGTGGGGGAGGGAGGGAGAGAGAGGAGAGGGGAAATGGTAGAGGGAGAGAGAGAGGGAGAGAGAGAGAGAGAGAGAAAGGGAGAGGTAGATGTAAGGTGAACAACAGAGAATATGAAGAAAAGGTATAATGTAAGTTTCACGGTAATTTAAAAAGTAGAGAAGAGAAAATGGATCTGAGGAAGTATTTGACTAGAAACTACATAAGCAGTTTTGTTAAGACAGAATAGACTTCATGGTAGTTTGATAACTGAGCTCTCCACCCTAACTACTATGCTTACGATCCCTGAAAAAGATATTACCTAACTAGTAGTTATAGGATCATAACTAGTAGTCATGATATATCAGTTATGAATAATAAGGTGATATTAGCATATATAAAATAGAAACTTAAAAATAGATAGATTAGCAAATCAACAAAGTCGACTCAGAAGGATTGATTAAAACAATTATTAAGTTTGATCCAACCCAACAGAAGAAAAACATTCTGGTTCCTAGTCTTATATGGAGCCAAAAAGAGAACTTCAGTAAATTTCAGAAAGCAGAAATTGCATAAGGTGCATTCTTGAACTATAATTCACTACTAGAAACTAACCAAAAAAAAAAAGCACAGCCGAACAAACAAAACCCATCTATTTAGAAATCTTAAAACACCTTTTAAAAATATCTCTTGGATCAAAGAGGGAAATCAAAATTAACAATAGAAAATACTTTGAAAAAAACAGAGCACTCTAAGGTAAAGTATCAAACTATGAAATGAATGTCAAGTTGTACTCAATAGGTAATTTATATTAAGTGCATGTATTAGAAATGAAGACTAAAAATAAAAAAAGATTCAAGAAGATAGAAGAGAAAGTAAAAAAAAAAAAATTAAAAGAGCAGAAATGAATAACACAAAAAAGTAGACAATATATTTCCAAGGGGAGATCATTCTGAAAAGGAAAAAGGTGACTAATATTTGTTACGTAACCAAAATGTGCCACAGTTACGTTGCTATACACTGTTATCCATGAGATGGATAATACACTAAAATCACTATATGTTAAATTTCTAATGACAGGCAAAATCGACTTATAAAGAAATATTTCAGAAAATAACTCAGCATCAAAAAAGGTAGTTTTAAAATAATACTAATAATACTAATACATATTAGTATTTATTAGTACCCCCCAAAAAC
Organism: Rhinopithecus bieti; assembly: GCF_001698545.2. NCBI lineage: Eukaryota > Metazoa > Chordata > Mammalia > Primates > Cercopithecidae > Rhinopithecus > Rhinopithecus bieti. The sequence continues at coordinate 331,450 of NW_016807086.1, forward strand.
TGTATGGATTGACTCATTTATTTTTAAATCTTAAGTTCTTCATGAATCAAATTGTACAAAAGTAAAAAATCTAGAAAGGTTAGTAACTAGAGATTTCTTAGCAGTAACTATCAAATAACTCAATAGCTACTACATGCAAATGTGAGATGATGAAGGAACCAGTCTCCAAGGGCCTTTTACCTTAAAACTAGATAAGTTAAATAGAAAACAATGATATATTTGGGTACATTTTAATTGTTTTCAAGTGATCCAAAGAAAAAAGGGGAGAGGAAAAGGTAAATAATTCAAAGTGCTTTTTCCATAGACTATTCATCTATAATTAATCCTACTTACATCATTAGACTTGCATTTTTCCTTGTGAGAATATATAGTCCATTCCAAAAGCATATTTACTGGTTTGGTCAAAAGCGCAGAGGTTTCACTTCCTGACCAAAAAATTTCAAGAAGCATTGCCTTTCCTGTTATTTTCAGATTCTGAGAATCTGACCAGTCATATAACCTAATTAAAACATAAACAAAAAGTGTACCTTTAGGCCAATTTGATCATGACAATTACTTGACATCTCTCCTGTTAAAAAAAAATGCTAGCAATTTTTGAACATAGATCATAAAATACAAAGATTATAAAAATTATAATAAAGGACAAAATATAAAAAATGGCCTCAGTTCAATAAAGTCATTGACAATGTATATATACACAGTAATCTACCTGCAAGTTTTAGAGCAGGAGTAAAACTTATCATTGTAGGCTCAGTGTTTAAAATTGGTGTAGTTTTTTACTTAGCATTCAATTACTAATTTTTTTTAAATCCTAAAAAATGAAAACACTCTTATATCCATCCAAATTAACAGTGGAAGTGAACTGAGGAAATTTTTTAAAGGGGCATATAAACCTTCACTCCCACTGAGAGTATCTGGAAATATGTTTTAAAAGCAAATCTACTTTAAAATATAAAACAAGGTGACTTTTTAGAAATATATTTTTAATAATTGTAAAAAAAATGGTGCATAAAACAACAGAAATTTAGAAAAGTGTTATTTTGCAATTAAAACTTACTTTTGACTCAGATATTGTACTTCACTTTCAATTAAATTAAAGAAAAATTTGAGCAGCGTCAGGTGGAGCACCTTGGAGCCAATATTTTCTGAAATTTGATGACAAAAGCTTTCATTGAAAAGGCAAGACCTGAAAAACATGAACCCAACAATCAATAACATACAAGCAATTCCCTAAGTAATCTGTGAACAAAATATTTCTCCTTCTAGAGTATTGCTGGAATACTAGCCAGAACCCTTCTCTTTCTTACCCAAGATTACTTTCTTTTTCATTAGTTAGTAAATGAAGATTATTTAGGGCTACTTTTTTTAGAGTTTTTAAAATTCATTATTTTATTTTCTTTCTGTCTTCTAGAGCAGTCCTCTCCAACTGAACTTTCTGTGATGATGTATATGTTCTACTAGACACTTGAAATGTGGCTTGTATACCCAATGACCCAAATTTTTAATTACTTAGTCTGAATAAAATTTAAATATAAATAGATATGGCTAGTGGCTACTGGGTCAGACAGCACACTTCTATAATATATTTTTAAAGAGAATAGAAGATTACTCAGAACTTTTAAGATTTATGAAATAGGGCCTAGGTAACAATATTTATTACAGTCTCCCACCTTTCTTATTGATTATATCAACAATGCACCAATAACTTTCTACCTCTGTCTCCACTTTCCCTGTCTTCTTTTTTAATACAACATTCTCAGGAGAGTCCTTAGTAGCTTTAAATTTAACAATTTATTTAATATTCAACCTGTCTATAAGATTCTTCATGCCTATAGTTAATCAGTCTTTCTGAAAACTATCAGAGATAGAGAACTTACGTTTCTCTATGTATTATGGAATATTTCAAATATATACAAAAGTAGAAAGACCAGTATCCCTTAGCTCATTTACATTCCTACCGCTTCGCTAAGCACCTCCCCAGCACCCAATTATTTTGAAATGAAATCTGGATATTTTTGTTTAAAAGTCTATTTTTAAGCTGCCCAAAATCTATTGCCTGTAGCATCAATAAATTCATCCAAACATTTATTAAGCACTTATATTCCAGGCATTATATTAGATATTAAGGATGGAGATATTTAAGACTGAACACCTTCTGTAAGAGGGAAGTTTAAAGAAAGAAAAACAAGACTGAGCAACTATCCTTAATAAAGTCATAGGACTGATGTGAGTGACAAACTTAAAAGAAAGGGCAAGAGTAAGAAAGTGGCAGCAGAGTTGCATTTTAAGGGAAAACTATGGCTGAGCATGGTAGCCCATTCCTGTAATCCCAGCACTTTGGGAGGCCAAGGTAGGAGGATTGCTTGAGCCCAAGAATTTGAAACCAGCCTGGGCAACACAGGGAGATTGCACCTCTACAAAAATTTTAAAAATTAGTCAGGTAGGTCTGGTGCAGTAGCTCATGCCTGTAATCTCAGCACTTTGGGAAGCGAAGGTGGGTCAGGAGTTCGAGACCAGCCTGACCAACACAGTGAAACCCCATCTCTACTAAATACAAAAAAAAAAAAAAAAAAAAAAGTAGCAAGGCATGGTGGCGCATGCCTGTAATCCCAGCTACTTGGGAGGCTGAGGCAGGAGAATAGCTTGATTCCGGGAGGCGGAGGTTGCAGTGAGCCAAGATTGCGTCACTGCACTCCAGCCTGGGCAACAGAGCGAAACAGCTTCTCAAAAAACAAACAAGCAAACTACAACCACAACAACAACAAAAATATTAGCCAGGTATGGTGGTGGGCATCTGTAGTCCCACGTACTCAGGAGGCTGAGGCAGGAGGATGGCCTGAACCCAGGAGTTCAAGATTGAAGTGAGCTATGATCCTGCCACTGCACTCTGTCCTTGGTGACAGTGAGATTCAAAAAGGAAAAGGAAAGGAAAGAAGAGAAAAGAAAAGGGAAAAAGGAAAGGAACAAAAGTGAAGAGAAAAGAAGAGAAGAGAAAGAGGAGAGAGGAGGGGGGCAGGGGAGAAGGGGGGGAAGGCAGAGGGGAGTTGAGGAGAAAAGAGGAGAGACAGGGCGGAGGTGAGAGGAGAGAGGATGGGAGGGAGCGGAGGGGAGAGGAGAGGGGAGCGGAGGGGAGGAGCTGCCCTGCGCCTGGTTCTACGGTAGGGGTGGGGAGGACGGAGGTGGTGGGGAGGGGAGGGGAGGGGAGAGAAGAGAGAGGAGACAGGAGAGAGGACAGAGGAGAGAAGAGAAGCGAAGTGAAGCAGTCAGGCATGGTGGCTCATGCCTTTAATCCTGGCACTTTGGGAGGCTGAGGTGGGCAGAAAGCTTGAGCTCAAGTGTTGGAGACCAGCCTGGGAAACATGGTAAGACCTCATTTCTACAAAAAATACAAAACCAGCCAGGCGTGGGGATCACCTCAGCCTGGGAGTTTCAGGCTGCAGTGAGTCGTAATTGTGCCATTGCACTCCGGTCTGGGAAACAGAGTCTCTTTAAAAAAAAAAAAAAAAACTAGGAAATTCGGGAAACATAAGAGCAAAAGACAGGATACGGAAAATAATGATTGGACACACTCAGTAAAGTGGTGAAGATGAGAACTGAGACATATATCAGGGCTAACTCATGAAGGGTCTTATGTATTTCACTAAGAAATTTGAACCATCTTCTATAGGTAGTTCAATGTATGTGAGTCAGTGAAGGACTTTAACATGGGAAATGACAAGATCACTTTGGAAAGAGCATACTGTGGGGTACTTTGGAAGAAAAAAGGAAAAAAGTAGACCCAAGATCAATAAAGCAGCTACTGCAATAGTTCACATAAGCAGCAATGGGAACTTTAAAATAAAGACAATTGACAGTGAAGAAAGGAACAGATTTGGAAATTATGAAGGATGTCAGTCACATAAACTATTTCCTCACATCATATACTTATGCTGGGCTCATACTGTTGGGCTAGTACTTTTGTGCTGGTATTGTGTTTACATCTCAGTCACTTTTAAAGTGCAGGAACTGTTATTTAAATCATCTTTTTAATCCCTAAAATGTAGTACAGTGTCTGGCTCTCCATAAGTACTCAAGAATTTGTTAAAAGAATGAATAAATGCATGCAGGTTAACTGATTAGCTCACTATAAATATATCACAACCAAGATGGTATGTGAATCTTTATGATCGCAAAGAGCTAACCAGAGGTCTAGCCTTTGCATGGCTGGTCAGGTGTCCTTTCTCTACTATGAACCTCCTGAAACTGGACATTTAGATTAAAAAAAAAAAAAGATCTTCCCGGTCAGGCGTGGTGGTCCACTCCTGTAATCCCGGCACTTTGGGAGGCCAAGTCAGGCAGATCACTTGAGGCCAGCAATTAGAGACCAGACTGACCAACATGGTAAAAGCCCATCTCTACTAAAAATAAAAAAACACAAAAATTAGCTGGACGTGGTGGCACATGCCTGTAATTCCAGCTACTTGGAAGGCTAAGGCATAAGAATTGCTTGAGCCTGGGAGGCAGAGGTTACAGTGAGCCAATATCAGGCCACTGCACTCCAGCCTGGGTGACAGAGGAAGACTCTTGTCTCAGAAAAAGAAAAGATCTTCCCAGAAGAATAAGGGCTATCAAATACAGTTATTTGAATAGCAAGGGGAAAACATTTTCTGTTAGAGAGAAAGAAGGTGAAACAGAATTTCTGGAGACAATAACATCTGAAAGACAGAGGAAGGTCTAGGCAGTGACAGCATGTGCAGAAGCATGAAAGAGATGACATATTTAGGAAATATTAAGTTCTATTTTAAAATTCAAATTTCTAGCTGAAAAAAAAATAACTGAAGCCCTAAAATAGATACTATAGTTACAAATGTCTATACTTTTGGTGACAAAAACTGATGATATGCATATTCCATAAATTAATTTTCTTCATTTAAAAAACAATACGCAGATTTATATTTTGTTAAAAATAATAATGATTTGGCTTTCTAGTGAGTCCATTTCATGCATTCACTTTTCATTTTTTTAGGAAACAGACTGAAAAACATGACCAATACAGACTTGCCTTTTCGTAAGTTTTGCAATAAATATAATACATCTTTGTATTTGCAAAATACACTACACACACTTTTCCAAAAGTAGAAAGATGCTTCTTTCATCAGTATCTTAAAAAGTACTTAGCATAACAACTATTCAATCAAATGTAGCATCGTCAGATGTGAAATTCCTTACCTGATAAGGACTTCTACTAAAGACCATGCTCCTTTCATACAAGTTGGACACTGAAACAACTCTAAATAATATCTTGACATGGCTGGAGACTTCCAAGGAGGATGCAGGTGAAGAAGAGCTGACAATATATGAAAGTATCGACCAGAAAATGTATCTATGTTATCCTATTATTCAAAAATAAACAAACAAATAAAACACTATAGCTAAAAGTAGTTTCACTCGCTAATTCAGTCTAAAACCAAAACAGTAACCCTGGCCTAACTTCCTTTTTTGAGAAGGAGTCTGGCTCTGTCACTCAGACTGGAGTGCAGTAGCACAATCTTGGCTAACCGCAACCTGCGCCTCCCGGGTTCAAGCAATTTTCCTGCCTCAGTCTCCCGAGTAGCTGGGACTACAGGTGCCCACCAACACGCCGGGCTAATTTTTGTATTTTTAGTAGAGATGGGGTTTCACTATGTTGGCCAGACTAGTCTCAAACTCTTGACCTTGTGATCTGCCCACCTCAGTGTACCAAAGTGCTACGATTACAGGTGTAAGCCACTATGCCTGGCCTAACCCTGGCCTAAGTTTCTTGCCAAATATATGTGTTTAGACAAATAAAAGCAGATAGAAGCATGATGTTTAGCTAATTAAATAAACTGAGAGGTATACTCTATGTACAGCTGATACCTGAATAACAGGTTTTAACTGCACGAGACTACTTACACACGAATTTTTTCCAATAAATGTAGCCCACCCTTCACATCCATAGGTTCCACATCTGCAACTAAATACAGTATTCTGTATTTGGGAGGCCTTGGCCTCTCAAAGTGCTGGGATTACAGGCATGAGCCACAGCACTTGGCCTAGTAAGAAGTTTTAATTTCCTCACCTGTAAAATAAAGATAATTCCTGCCCTTGCTGCTAAATGAGATTATACAGCTCAAAGAGGATGATATGTATGAATGTATGAATGCATCTTATTAGTTATTGTATTAATTATTTTCTACTGCCTTCAGTAGTAAAAATTTTTCCCCAGTAGTAAGGGAAAATTTTACAATTACCTCTAAAAGAAAACCTTTAAAAATACAGTATTCACAGGACGTAAAACCTTCGTATGTGGAGGGCTGACTTTTCCTATAAGTGCAGGTTCTGAAGAACCAACTGCAGGACTTATGCGCAGATTTCAGTATCCACAAAGCTCCTGAAACCAATATCCTGTGATAGCAAGGGATGACTCTATCTGTACACTGGGTAATCCCTTCTATTAACACTACCTTAGATGAAATATTCGTTTTCCTTTTCACAATTATAATGAGATTTAAGAGGTCTCAAATGTTACCTGAAAGGAACTAAAGGTAAGAAACTATTCATGCAACATGCTTACTTATCACCAACATAACATACCTGAAAAAGCTTATGCCTGTTATGTTATCAAATTAGCACCTTGGTGAAGGGCATGATTAGAAAGCTATCTGTGGCCGGGCACGGTGGCTCAAGCCTGTAATCCCAGCACTTTGGGAGGCCGAGACGGGCGGATCACGAGGTCAGGAGATCAAGACTATCCTTGCTAACATGGTGAAACCCCGTCTCTACTAAAAAATACAAAAAACTAGCCGGGCGAGGTGGCGGGCGCCTGTAGTCCCAGCTACTCGGGAGGCTAAGGCAGGAGAACGGCGTGAACCCGGGAGGCGGAGCTTGCAGTGAGCTGAGGTCCGGCCACTGCACTCTAGCCTGGGCCACAGAGCGAGACTCCGTCTCAAAAAAAAAAAGAAAGCTATCTGTGAATATTTGCTCCTATTGGTTTACACAGTTTGAATATGTTCCCAGCATGGGCAACACAGCAAGACTCCATCTCTACAAAAAATTTAAAAATTAGCCGGGCATGGTGGCATGCGCCTATAGTGCCAGCTACCTGGGAGACTGAAGCAGGGGGACTACTTGAGCCTAGGAGGTTGAGGCCACAGTGAGCCATGATCACACCACTGCAGTCCAGCCCAGGTGACAGAGAGGGACCTTGTCTCTTTTCTTTTTAAACAAAGAGTATGTTCATTACGTATACTATAAATAAAAATTATAATCATCAATGTACTAATGGAGTAATTTACCAAATGTAATTCTAGATCACTGCAATCTGAGTTTTATATCTGATACTTTACTGCCATGAGAAAAATTAGATAATCTTTTTCCCCAAAACAAAATTATCTTAGAAATCCTGAGAAAATAATTAGCTAAAGCACTAAGAGTAGTATCTAGTATATAGCTGGAAAACAGAAGAGTGGTAATAAATGGGTACTGCATTAGTAAAATGAAGAAAAAAAGAACACTGAACAGAGAAAATAAACTGTAAACATACAAAAAATGAGAAAATGTTCACATTTTAACATTCTTTGAAAAAAAGATTATAAATCCTTAAGGCTGCTCTTACCTGTAGAACGTTCTCTAGAAGGGCATGAAGAATGCATACAGGAGGGATATAATGTGCCTGCAAAGTGGAAAGTTCCTCAATTGCTTCTTTAAAAAACTGTCCTTCTATGAGGCTTTCAATTAAATTTAATACACCTCTGGGAAATTCAGTATTTTTAACCTAAGAAAGGAAAGATTCTATGATTCAGAGAAAAGAACGATAAAATTTTGCAATCAAATCTTGAATTAGTAAGAAGTTATTTATTTATTTATTTATTTATTTATTTATTTATTTATTTGAGACGGAGCCTCACTCTGTTACCCAGGCTGGAATGCAGTGGTGTGATCTCGGCTCACTGCAACCTCCAACTCCCAGGTTCAAGTGATTCTCCTGCCTCAGCCTCCTGAATAGCTGGGGCCTACAGATGCATGCCACCATGCCCAGCTAGTTTTTGTATTCTTAGTAGAGACGGGGTTACACCATATTGGCCAAGCTGGTCTCGAACTCCTGACCTCAGGTGATCCGTTTGCCTCGGCCTCCCTAAGTGCTGGGATTACAGGCGTAAGCTACCGCGCCCGGCCTAGTAACAAATTTTAATTTCCTCATCTGTGAAATGAAGATAATTCCTGGCCTTGCTGCTGGATGAGATTATGCAGTGCAAAGAGGATGATATGTATGAATGTGTTTTATTACTTGTTATATTAATTATTTTCTGTTGCCTTCAGTAGTAAGGGAAAATACTGCCTCTAAAATATAAACCTTTAATAGGAATTTGCAGAGTATGGTTTATAAAAAAGAGAAAGGGCTACAATGACATAGTTCTTTAGGTGAAAATTATTTTTTGGTTTTCTTTTAAACTTAAAAATGAACCCTATTAAAATATCTTTTAAATGTTAAGATATCATCAAGCACAAGCAACATTTGCAAAAAGCGAAAACTAATTGGGAGAATCATAAAATCACTCTGAGGATGTGTGTTTATATAACTCTAAGAGCTTCACAAAACACATTCCTGTTGGTCAAACTATTCTTAATAATAAAAGTAACTACTTTGAATAATTTGAGTCAAAATACTCTAAAAGACTACATGGAATTAAAAAATCCAGTTTAGAAGAATAAATAAGGAAACAAGGGCCTCAAGCCCCATTCCCTCCCTAATTTAACAACGGACTGGATATATGTATTGTGGGTTTATTTTGTTCTGAAATGAAAGTATATAAAATAAAGGTATCATTTTCTTTAAATAACAAAATAAATACACTTTTGTAAATATCAGGCCAAAAAATTTTAATCTAAAAGTAGTCATTATGAAAGTTATGAAACATGAGAACAGGAATGTATATTTCACCTGTCATAAGCACGAGGTGTGCTGTTAATATTTGTGATCATTTTTTACTATTATATGGAAAATCTGGAGTTTTGACAGAATATTTTTATCATTTCTGATTAGAGAAACTGTATTTCTTTATTTGTGCATACAACACATTACTTCTAATTGTGCATACAACACATTACTTTTATTCAAAATAACTAACAATAACAAAACACAAAACTTCTTCTTTGCCGCCATCACCAATGCTGTTCCAAGTCCCTTACCTCTACATTGTACACTGGTTGTTTATCTATTCTAACGCAGTTGTATCTGACAGCCTACAAAAGAGCAACCATATAATTAATACAACATTTTAAGACTGAAAAATACATTTCAGCTTCCCCAAACCTTGGAAAAACATATAAAACAGATCCAGGAACACATTACTAGCTATAGTTAATATGATGCTCATATTTACTCAAACCAGCAACTTTTATTATTTTAGGGAACTCTCACAACTATGAACATTTCTCTATTTTCTCCTTCTAAATTACAATAATTAAGTCATATTCACTTTGAAGATCTGAAGAGGTCCATTGTCCTTACTGTCAGAATTATTAGAAATATAAATGGGGAGAGCATTTTCTACAAGGGTACATAGGAGAAAAAAAAACGTCAGTTATGTTTGCTATATAACCATACGTCAAATCTTGTTTTAACATACCTATAATTGCATATTTAAAAGATTATCCTGGAAAAATATCTGCAACAAATATAATAAAGAGATAATACCCTGAGGCTGGGCGCTGTGGCTCACAACCTGTAATCCCAGTACTTTGGAAGGCCAAGCTGGACAGATCACCTGAGGTCAGGAGTTTGAGACCAGCCTGGACAACATGGCAAAACCCCATCTCTATTAAATATACAAAAATTAGCCAGGCGTGGTGCAGGCGCCTGTAATCCCAGCTACTCTAGAGAGGTTAAGGCAGGAGAATTGCTTGAACATGGAAAGCACAGGTTTCAGTGAGCTGAGATTGTGCCACTGCACTCCAGCTTGGGCAACAGAGCAAGAACCTGTCTCAAAAAAAAAAAAAAAAAAAAAAAAACCCTGGAAGAAGGGGGCTTCAAAAAGGCCGACTTCGAGGTGCTTGGCACTCAACTCTTCCACAAAGGACTAAAACAGTGAGCAGATAATCAAGTATCGAATAGCGCATCTAAGAGAGAACATTACAATTCAAAAGTGATAGGGAATCTCTGAGGCAAGCAAAGACAGAGAAGCAAAGCAGCTGGCTCAAATGGAACTGGCTGGGAGCCTGGAGAAACTACCCACTACGAATGGGAAAAACAAAAGAGAGATCTACACAGATTCACATTCCCACCATGAATTCCTGCAATCCTAGCCACAGGAAAGCCCCTTAGTCCTCACAGGCCCAGAGACTAGTTTAGAAAGCTGCCTGGAGTCCACTCAATGGCATTATTCCAAAGACAGAGTACACACTGAGTACCACATAATCTGCTGGCACCCAAGAGGCTGCAGCACGGTGCCATTTTGAGAGCCCAGACACTACCAGACTACATCCTGCTCTGGGGCCCAACAGTCCCTGGATATCCAAAGCCAGGAGCCCCACTGATATTCCTGTCCACCCAGAGGGCTGAAGTGTCATGATGCCAGCTGGAGTCAACAATGCAACTAGGTGGCCAGCACTCTTACCTACACAGTGTCCTACATCCTGAGGAGTAGGAGGTGGAGTGCACCAGGGAGCCCACCCTGGGGACAAAAGGAACCAAAGAAGGAGCTCCTCAGATCCTGACAGCCACCTGTCTGGGGCCTCTGTCACTGCCAGAAACCATGTCCCACAGAGTTTCTGTGTGTTTCAAACCCTGTCCAGCAGCAGCATCGTCATACACTTGCATGTGGCTTCAGGAGGCCTGAGGACTGGTCCACTGGGGGTTGTCCCAGGGCTTAAAGATAGATCCACTCTGCCTGCCACTGGTGCCCACAAGCACCATCTGGAAGCCTGAAGACAGGCCTACCCCACCCGCCACCACTGTGTAAATGCACTATACGAGAACGTGGGGATCAGACCGCCTTGTCTGCTGCAGCCAGGGCCTGCAGGAACTATTGGGGGGCCTGAGGAGACGCCTACCCCACTCCGACTACTAGCAATGCCACCAGAGCCCAAGTGCACTGCCAGGGAGAATGGGTATCAACCCATCCCTGTCCAACACTCCTGCTGCCTGTGCACACCCATCGAGAGGCCTGATAACAGGACTACCTGGCCCACTGCAACAGGCACTTGAGCACGCTGATATGATGCCTGTGAACAGACCTGCCTCACTCACCACAGCTGGCACCCACACCCATCATCAGGGGCCTAGGAACAGGTTAGCCCTGCATGCAGTCTCTGGCAATGCCACCTACACTTGTCATCCAGGAACATTGGGATCAACCCACCCATTCACCAACCGAGTACCCAAATACACCATCTGGGGGCCTAGGACAACCCACTCTGCCAACTGCCACTGCTGATGGGGCCCCAGCACATCATCTGAGAACCTGTGGATCGACCCATCACACCAGCTACCAGGAGCACCTATGCAAACAACTAGGGGGATCAAAGAATGAGCATGTCGAGCTGCCGCTGCTGGTAACCACCCACATGTGCCACCTGGCCTGCTCAGCCTACTTCCACCACTGCTGGCACCCATGGTTGCTACCTGGGGGCCCGAGGATTGGCCCACAACCAGTACTGCCATTGCCAACACCATGCACACCACCCAGAGACCTGAGGACCCACTCACCCCACTACTGTCACTGCTGGCACCCAAGCAGGCCACCAGGAGGCACAGGGATTGGCCTACCCAGACCTGCGATAACTGGTGTCCATGTATATTGCCCAGGGACTCAAGAACCAGCATGCACAGCCTGCTGCCACCACCACTGCTGCCCAAGGACCACCCGCCTGTGTCCACATCCCCAGCAATGCTTCATTACAGCCTCCAATAACAAATGCAGCCTAAGCCACTGACAAACTCAAAGACAACACTGTGGATGACTACAGATGAAGAAATCATATGAAGACTACACCAATGTGCTCACATCTGGCAAAACTAAAGCACCCGATCCAACCTACACTATAGATACAACTATAGAAAAAAGTCTTTCCCTATGAAAACCAATTCACAACATTTGAAGTGACTGTTACACGAGATACACAGATAGCAACATAACTACACAAGAAAGGTGAAAAAGCAAGAAAACATGGCACCTGTAAAGGAACACAGTAATTTTCCAGCAACAGATTCCACCAAAAAGGAAACCAATAAAATTCCTGAAAAAAAATTAAAATGATATTAAAAAAACTCAGTGAGATACAAAAGAACACAGATGAATAATACAAAGTAAGCAGGAAGATAATTCATGATCTCAATGAGAAATTCAACGAAGAGATAATCATAGAAAAGAACCAAATAGAAATCATGGAACTTAAGAATTCAATGAACGAAATAAAAAATATAACAGAGAACTTCAGCAATAGACTAGATAAAGCAAAAGAAACTATTTCTAAACATGAAGACAGGTCTTTTGAAATAACAGACAAAAAGAAAAAAAGCCTAAATGACATATGGGAAACCATAAAGTAAAGAAATATTCCAATTTTGAGAGTTCCAGATGGAGAAGTGATGGGCAAAGGCATAGAAAACCCATTTTAAAAACAATAGCGGAAAATGTCCCAAGTGTTGTAAGAGCTATTTCCAAATAGATTCAATCCTCAAAGGTCTCCAAGGCACATTACAGTCAAACTATCAAAAGTCAAAGACAAAGAAAGAATCCTAAAAACATCAAGAGAAAAAGCATAAAGTCACATATAAGGAAATCCCAATCAGGGTGACAACAGATTTCTCAGTAGAAGCCTTATAAGCCAGGAAAGAATAAGATGACACGTTCACAGTATTGAAACCAAAAACAACAACAACAAACCCAACTCAACAGGCAAGAATATTATACCCAGAAAACCTATCCTTCAAAAATAATGGAGAAATAAAGTCTTTCCTGGACAAGCAAAACAGAGAATTCATTACTAACAGACCAACCACACAAGAAATGTTTAAACAAGTTCTACAATTGGAAGCAAACAGATGCTATCTACCATCATGAAAACACAAGAAAGTATGAAACTCACTGTAAAGCAAAAATACAAATAAGAGCCAAATGTTACCAATACAAAAAAACCACCCAAATGCAATGATAAACAATAAAAGAAATGAAAAGAGGACTTACAAAACAATCACAAAACAATTAATAAAATAACAGGAGTAAGTCCTCACCCACAATAACCTTGAATGTAGATGGATTAAAATCTCCACATAGAAGATATAGACTGGCTGACTGGCGACATGCATTAAAAAAGCAGTGTGTTGCCTATAAGAAACTCTCTCCACCTGTTAAAACACATAAAGACTGAAAGTGAAGAAGAATGGAAAAAGATATTCCACAAGAATGGAAACCAATGCGAGCAGGAGTAGCTATACTTACATCAGAAAAAACTTTCTAAGTTAAAAACTGTAAAAAGAGATAAAGAAGGTCATTATATACTGATAAAAAGATCAATTTCGCAAGAGGACATAACACTTCTAAATATCTATGCACCCAACTTGGAGCACCCAGATATATAAGGCAAATATTACTAGATCTAGAGGGAGACAGAGACTTCAACACAGTAACAGTTGGGGACTCTACTACCCCATTCTAAGCATTGGATNCACACCACCCAGAGACCTGAGGACCCACTCACCCCACTACTGTCACTGCTGGCACCCAAGCAGGCCACCAGGAGGCACAGGGATTGGCCTACCCAGACCTGCGATAACTGGTGTCCATGTATATTGCCCAGGGACTCAAGAACCAGCATGCACAGCCTGCTGCCACCACCACTGCTGCCCAAGGACCACCCGCCTGTGTCCACATCCCCAGCAATGCTTCATTACAGCCTCCAATAACAAATGCAGCCTAAGCCACTGACAAACTCAAAGACAACACTGTGGATGACTACAGATGAAGAAATCATATGAAGACTACACCAATGTGCTCACATCTGGCAAAACTAAAGCACCCGATCCAACCTACACTATAGATACAACTATAGAAAAAAGTCTTTCCCTATGAAAACCAATTCACAACATTTGAAGTGACTGTTACACGAGATACACAGATAGCAACATAACTACACAAGAAAGGTGAAAAGCAAGAAAACATGGCACCTGTAAAGGAACACAGTAATTTTCCAGCAACAGATTCCACCAAAAGGAAACCAATAAAATTCCTGAAAAAAAATTAAAATGATATTAAAAAAACTCAGTGAGATACAAAAGAACACAGATGAATAATACAAAGTAAGCAGGAAGATAATTCATGATCTCAATGAGAAATTCAACGAAGAGATAATCATAGAAAAGAACCAAATAGAAATCATGGAACTTAAGAATTCAATGAACGAAATAAAAAATATAACAGAGAACTTCAGCAATAGACTAGATAAAGCAAAAGAAACTATTTCTAAACATGAAGACAGGTCTTTTGAAATAACAGACAAAAGAAAAAAAGCCTAAATGACATATGGGAAACCATAAAGTAAAGAAATATTCCAATTTTGAGAGTTCCAGATGGAGAAGTGATGGGCAAAGGCATAGAAAACCCATTTTAAAACAATAGCGGAAAATGTCCCAAGTGTTGTAAGAGCTATTTCCAAATAGATTCAATCCTCAAAGGTCTCCAAGGCACATTACAGTCAAACTATCAAAAGTCAAAGACAAAGAAAGAATCCTAAAACATCAAGAGAAAAGCATAAAGTCACATATAAGGAAATCCCAATCAGGGTGACAACAGATTTCTCAGTAGAAGCCTTATAAGCCAGGAAAGAATAAGATGACACGTTCACAGTATTGAAACCAAAACAACAACAACAAACCCAACTCAACAGGCAAGAATATTATACCCAGAAAACCTATCCTTCAAAATAATGGAGAAATAAAGTCTTTCCTGGACAAGCAAAACAGAGAATTCATTACTAACAGACCAACCACACAAGAAATGTTTAAACAAGTTCTACAATTGGAAGCAAACAGATGCTATCTACCATCATGAAAACACAAGAAAGTATGAAACTCACTGTAAAGCAAAATACAAATAAGAGCCAAATGTTACCAATACAAAAAAACCACCCAAATGCAATGATAAACAATAAAAGAAATGAAAAGAGGACTTACAAAACAATCACAAAACAATTAATAAAATAACAGGAGTAAGTCCTCACCCACAATAACCTTGAATGTAGATGGATTAAAATCTCCACATAGAAGATATAGACTGGCTGACTGGCGACATGCATTAAAAAAGCAGTGTGTTGCCTATAAGAAACTCTCTCCACCTGTTAAAACACATAAAGACTGAAAGTGAAGAAGAATGGAAAAGATATTCCACAAGAATGGAAACCAATGCGAGCAGGAGTAGCTATACTTACATCAGAAAAAACTTTCTAAGTTAAAACTGTAAAAGAGATAAAGAAGGTCATTATATACTGATAAAAGATCAATTTCGCAAGAGGACATAACACTTCTAAATATCTATGCACCCAACTTGGAGCACCCAGATATATAAGGCAAATATTACTAGATCTAGAGGGAGACAGAGACTTCAACACAGTAACAGTTGGGGACTCTACTACCCCATTCTAAGCATTGGATAGATTATTGAAACAGAAAATCAAAAAACAAACATTGGATTTAAACTGCACTTTAGAACAAATGAACCTAACAGACATTTAAAGAACATTTTATCCAACAGCTGTGGAATACACATTCTTCTCATTAGTATATGGGACATTCTTCAGGGTAAACATTAGGCCACAGAACAAGTCTCAAAAAATTTGAAAAGATCTGAAGTCATATCAAGTGTCTTTCTCAGGCAACAATGGAATAAAACTAAAAATCAGTAAGAGAAACTTTGGAAACTGTACAAATACATGTAAATAAAATCACATGTTCCTAAACGACCATTGGGTCAATGAAGTAATTGAGAAGGAAATAAAACATTTCTTATAATAAATAAAAATGGAAACACAACATACCAAAACCTATAGAATACAGCGAAAGCAGTGCTAAAAGGGACATTTACAGAAAAAATGCCTGTATCTAAAAAGTAGAAAGATTTCAAATAATCAACCTAACAACACACCTCAAGGAACAAGAACAGCAAGAACAAACCAAACCCCAAATTAGCAGAAGGAATTAATAAAGATCTATTATTATTTAGAGTAATTATAAATTAACAAATATTTATTAAAGA
>NW_016807086.1:348430-361732 GCF_001698545.2 Rhinopithecus bieti
AAGATATATAATAATAAATTTTAATAAATAATAAAGAGTAGAATGAAACAGAGACTTAAAATACAAAGGATCAATGAAACAAGTTAATTTTTTGAAAAGATAAACAAAATCAATAAGCTATTAGTAAGACTAACAAAGAAAAAAAAAGAAAAAAACCCAAATAAATAAAATCAGAAATGAAAAAGGACACATTACAATTGATATCAAAGAAGCACAAAAGAATACTAGAGACTATTATGAACCATACACTAACAAATCAGAAAACTTAGGGGAAATAGATAAATTCTTGGACACATAAAACCTACCAAGATTGAATCAGGAAGAAACAGAAAACCTGAACAGACCAATGAGTAATGAGATTTAATCAGTAATAAAACTCTCCCAACAACAACAACAACAAAAGCCCAGGACCAAAAGACTTTATTGCTGAATTCAACCAAATGTACAAAGAACTATCAACAGAAATTTTCAAACTGTTTCAGAAAATTGAAGGGTAGAGAATTCTTCCTAACTTATTCTACAAGGACACCATTACCCTGATACCAAAACCAGACAAAGACACAACACAAAAAGAAAACTACAGGGCAATATCCCAGAGAAACGCAGATGCAAAAATCCTTAACAAAATACTAGCAAACGAAATCCAACAACACAGCAAAAAGACAATACACTATTATAATCAAGTGGTATTTATCCCAAGGATGCAAGGATGGTTCAATGTATACAAATAAGTAAATTAATAAAAACAAAATGAAGGACAAAACTGTTTGATCATTTCAATATATGCAAAAAAGCATTTAATAAAATTTCTTCAACATCCCTTCATGATGAAAACTCTCAACCAACTAGGCACAGAAGTACTTCAACATAACAAAGGTCATACCTGACAAACCCATAGCTACCTTATGTGAAATGGGAAAAACATGAAAGCCATTCCCCTAAGAACTGAAACTAGAAAAGAATGCCTACTTTTACCACTTTTATTCAACATAATAACTGAAAGTCATCCTCACCAGAGCAATCAGGCAAGGAAAAGAAAGAAAAGGCATCCAAACTGAAAAAGAAGTAAAATTGTCCCTCTCTGGAGATGATATGATCTTATGCGTAGAAAAACATGAAGACTTGACAAAAAAAATCATTTAAAACTGATAAATGAATTCAGTAAAGCTGTGAGATAAAAAGTTAACATTCAAAAATCAGTAGCATTTCTTTATGCCAATAATGAACTAGGTATAAGTCAATCACGAAAGCAATCCCATTTACAAGAGCTCTAAAAATTATACAATACCTAGGAATATATTTAACCAAGGAGGTGAAAGATCCCTATAAGGAAAAAACTACAAAACACTGATGAAAGAAATTGACATGGACATAAACAAATGGAAAGACACTTCATGTTCATGAGTTTGAAGAATTAATATGGTTAAAATAACCACACTGCTCAAAGTAATCTACAAATTTAATGCAAACCCTATCAAAATATCAATGACATTCTTCTGTGAAACAGGAAAAACAATCCTAAAATTTGTGAACAACCACAAAAGACCCTAAATACCCAAAGCAATGCTGAGCAAGAAGGACCCTAAATATCCAAAGCAATGCTGAGCTGGAGGCACACACTACCTGACTTCAAAGTATACCACAAAGCTATAGTAACCCAAACAGCATGGTACTGGTATAAAAACAGACATATAGACCAGTGAAGAACAAAGAATCCAAAAATAAATCCACATATTTAAAGTAAACTGATTTTGGACAAGGTGCCAAGAACATGCACAGGGGAAAGGACAGTCTTCAACAAATGATGTTGGGAAAATCGGATAATCATAAGCAGAATGAAAACTAGACTGTTATCTCTTCACCATATACAAAAATCAACTCAAAATGAATTAAAGACTTCCAGGTAAAACCTGAAACCACAAATGTACTAGAAGAAAACATAGGGGAAACACTTCAGGGCATTGGTCTAGGCAAAGATTTTACAGCCAAGACTTCAAACACATGACTTATCTGTGACATTATTGAGGTATAAATAGCACATAATTCAGCCTGTTTACTAAATGCCCAAATACATTACTGTATAATAGACTAGTAAACTAAGAAAATCATTTTAAGACATATTAAACATACTAATGAATCATATGTATATATGTATATATTTTGAATACACTACAGTAGGACAGGATATTATACAAAATTTTTCATGTGCCAAGTTTTACCTGAGCTCTATATATGTGCTTCCTTAAGGCATTTTTTACTTCAACAACATCCACATCTGTCTTGATAGCCATGGCTTTTGATTCTTTGGCACATTCAGCAAAAATAGAATTCTTCATTTCTTTCTGCATACAGCAAAGTAAAATGACTTTAGAAAATGTACTAAAGACAGTGTCAACATAGATATCACAAAGGACAATATAAGAGGAAAACATTCATACCTTGTTAACAACAACAAAGATCCTCACAATCATATATCAAGATTACACAATGAAAGAAAAGCTCAAAAGCAAACATTTCAATTTGTAAAGAATTCACTGATATTTACATATGTACTTTCTTAAGGTACTTTTCACTTTATCCTGTTCCAAATCGTTCCTGGAACTGCTTTTTTGTTGTTGCCATGGTCATACAAAACAAAATTCATTACTTATTTAACTTTATCATTTTCCTGAAATTCTTCTGAATATATGCATATATACATTATGTGGCATTTATTTATGTATTTAGGTATTTATTTTTGAGATGGGGTCTTACTCTTGTCACCCAGGCTGGAGTGCAGTGATGCAATCTTGGCTCACTGCAACCACTGACTCCGAGGCTCAAGTGATCCTCCCACCTCATCCTCCCAAGGAGCTGGGACCACAGGCATCCACTACCATGCCAGCTAATTTTTTGTATTTTTGGTAGAGATGGGGTTTCACCATGTTGCCCAGTCTGGTCTCAAACTCCAGAGCTCAAGCAGTCTGCCCCACTGGCCTCCCAGAGTGCTAGGATTACAGGTGTGAGCCACCGCATCCAGCCCAGGGTATGGTTTAGATTGTTAAAAAAAGTCATACTCTAGAGAAAATTTACCCAAGATGTATTCAATTTTAAAAACAAGATATCTCATTAAAAATGGTCTGTATTATACAAAAGAAAGAGCAAAACAAAAAATAAAATTTACATTGGAAAGTATTACCCAAATATACATACATGTTGTTTTAAAGATTTTTTCATTTTAAGAAATAGTCTTCTCCAGTTTCTTTTTCTTATTCATTACATTCAGGCAAAACAAAATTCACTGAATACCTTGATTATTAACTCAAATTTCTTTGTATATGCATGTACAAATACATTTACTGTGGACCAAAGTTAACTGGGATATTAACTATGAATATTACATCAGACTGACTGAAAATTTTTTCTTAAAACATGTAGTATTATGTATCTCGATTATATTAGAGAACAGCCAAAAAATAAAAAAGAAAGCTATAGCTTAGCTTACAAAGTTTTACCTGATCTCTATTATATATGTGCCTTCTTAAGGTACTTTTAATTTTTTCATGTTCAACGTCTTTCTTGCAATTGCTTTCTTTTTCTTTCTTGCGTTTTCTCCTCAAAGTATAACTCCTTTGAATATCTTCATCTTTTTTCTTAATTTCCTTCTACATGTATTTAGACCACAATTAAATCTCAACATCAATGACATATGTTACAAAATCCAAATAAACTGATGAGTGACTTTCACACAAGTATACCACATTAAAAAATAAAGAAGTACGGCCGGGCACGGTGGCTCACGCCTGTAATCCCAGCACTTTGGGAAGCCAAGGTGGGCGGATCACCTGAGGTCGGGAGTTAGAGACCAGCCTGACCAACATGGAGAAACCCCGTTTCTACTAAAAATACAAAATTAGCCAAGGGTGGTGGCACATGCCTGTAATCCCAGCTACTCGGAAGGCCGAGGCAGGAGAATCACTTGAACCTGGAAGGTGCGGGTTGTGGTAAGCTGAGATTGCACCATTGCACTCCAGCCTGAGCAACTAGAGTGAAACTCCATCTCAAAAAAAATAAAAATAAAAATAAAGAAGTATGTACAACAGAATCTCATCCATTGACGGAGTAGGTGTACATTAGTAAAGTATTTTGAAAAAAGCTGGACACTGCCCAGTACAGTTGAACATGCACAGTCTTTATGACCCAGCAACTCTATTCCTAAGAATATACCAACTAAGCTAGAGAAATTACTAAACATGTATCCCAAGAGGTATACAAAATAGTGTTCACATTATTCATAGCAGAATTGTTCATAATTGCAAAAACTTAACAATCACACACACAAACCAATAAAAAGAAGCCCAAAGGCTTATCAACAGTAAAATGGATAAAAGATATAATTGTGGCATAGTCAAACAATAAAATTTCATATACACCAGCAAAAGAAGTCTATAATAACAAACTATAAAATATTCATGAATAGACAAAGCTAAAACATATAGAGTTAGAGATACACACACAGCTGTTAAAATTATAATGAAAAATAAGAAAAGAATTAACACAAATTCTAAGACAAGGATTACTTCCAGGTAAGAGGAAGAAAGGGGATGCACTAGAAAATGATACAGCAGGTTGGGCGCAGTGGCTCACGCCTGTAATCCAAGCATTTTGGGAGGCCAAGGCAGGCGGATTACAAGGTCAAGAGATCAAGACCATCCTGGCCAACATGGTGAAACTCCGTCTCTACTAAAAAAATTACAAAAATTAGCTAGGTGTGGGGGCGTGTGCCTGTAGTCCCAGCTACGCAGGAGGCTGAGGCAGGAGAATTGCTTGAACCCATGAGGCAGAGGCTGCAGTGAGCTGAGACTGTGCCACTGCACTCCAGCCTGGTGCCAGAGCAAGACTCCATCTCAAAAAAAGAAAAAAGAAAATGATATAGCAGGTCTTAGAAAACTGATAATGCTCTATTTCTTAATCTAGCTATTAGATACATAATAACTCATTTTTATATATTTTTTAAAAGCTGAAGAAAACTGTTCTATAAACACTATATATATTAAAATAAATTATTTTAATTTAGAAAGTTGTACCTGATTTTCATATGTATGACTTCCAAAGGTATTTCTCATTTTAACAAATTTCAAATCTTTACTGGAACCACTGAATTTTTTTTTGTGATGTTCACTCGAAATAGAACCAACATTAACATCTTCATCATGATTTTGCATTTCTTTCTGCATGTTTGTAAAAGCAATTTAGTTAAAACTGTGGATTAAATATAGCCTTAACACAATCAACACAAGTCACAAAAGAAAAACCCATCCAGGAAAGTAGGTTTTGTAAAATATACATACAAGGTTAAATATAGTAAAGAGCCCTCTGAATTATGTAAGATAAAGCAGAACATAATTGTTTTCAGTTCATAAAGCTTTATAGTACTTTAACATATATGCTGTAGTTTACCTATGTGCTTAACTCAGATTAAGGAGTATTAAAAATCATGTTGTTTAATCAGTATACCAAATAGGTATTTTTAAAAAAGGATATTTCTACTTGAATTTCACATACATAATTTGAGTCCTAAAAAAAAACTCAAGAAGACATATATACAGTCATGCACTGCTTAACGACGGGGATATGTTTTGAGAAGTACATTGTTAGGTGATTTCATCACTGTGTGAACATCAGAGTCTACCTACACAAACCTAGATGGTATAGTCTACTATACACCTAGTCTATATGGTATGGCCTATTGCTCTTAAGTTATAAATCTTTACGACATGTTACAGTATTAAATGCTATAGGCAATTGCAACACAATGCTGAGTATTAGTGTATCTAAACATAGAAACGATAAGTAAAAATATGGTATTATAATCTTATGGGACCACTGTCATATATGGGGTCCGTTGTTGACCAAAACATCACTATGTGTACATGACTGTAGATGTATTTTAACAATTTCCATTTATCTTAAATGTCTATTTTATTTTTTTGCCATGTTTATTCAAAACTAAGTTTATTTTAATAACTCCATCATCATTTTACATTCCTCTCTATATGTAAAAATGCTATATACTGTGGTTTACAATGCATATTTCACAACAGGCACATCCACTCAAAAAAGCTTCTCATTAAAACATGCACATATAGTAAATTACAAAAAGTAGTTAGAAGTCACATAAATATCAATATACACTGGAAAAGTCAGAAAAAATGCAAAAATATTTTAAGTTTGGAAAGTTTTAGCAAATCTTGCCATATACAATTTCTTAAGGAACTATGCAATTTTAAAAGTTCCAAATTATTCCTAGAATTACCTTTCAAAACTACTTGACAGATATGGCAAAAACAATTTATTTTGTATTTCTTCCTAGTTATACATAAAACTTTTAGTTTAGACTAATAATTATCAAGTTAATAATTTGATAAATTAACCAAATAGACTGCTTCATAAAACACAACATGAAACGGAACATAACTGAACATTAGCTCTTCTAGAGTAGAACTAATAATGTCCTTTTTGTGGTTGCTACTGCTTTTTGAAAAGTTGTACTTGACAGCCACCATATATGCTTTCTTGAGGTACTTTTCATTGCTCCAAGTTCAAAGTCCTTCCTGTTTTATTGTTTTACAAGTTAATCAAACTAGAATTCATTTGTGTATTTTTAAATTTTATTCTATATAAATACTTGAATTTACATGAATTATAAATATATATTGTGCTCTCAGGTAAGAAAAATGCTTTATAAGACACACATGTTACCTAAACATAGAGTTTTTAAGTAATTACCATGTGTTGAGAACACACTACATATAAGGAACTCTGTACATTTCTAGACGCATACAAACATTACTTCATCAACAAGAGTTCCAAAGCAGAGACATAGGACAATTTCCTAACATGTTCAAGTCATGGACTATCAACATGTGGTTCAAACACCAGCCTTCTGATTCCAAAATCTGTTTTTTCCACCATACTTTGCCTCTCAAACAATTCTGTAAGACACATCAGAAATGTATGTTTTCCAGCCTATTAAGTTTACCTGGGTTCTATACATGGTCTCTTTTAAGGCACCTTTCATTTCAAGAAATCCTGCATCTTTCCTGAAATCTTTGTTTTTTTCTTCATTGCTATGTTCAGTCCAAACAGAATTGGTTTGGGAATCTTCATCATTCTGAATTTCTTTCTGTATGTATGTAAAAATGGTTTAGGCAATCATCTAACTGTATTTTCAATACTGTGTACATTTTATGGTATTCAGCCTTAACTATAATTACATAATACTTTGTTAGTCAAACAAGTAGGTAAAATGCACCCTCTTAAATCAAAGGATATTAAACATTGATAAAAATATTTCAGGGAAAAAATTCTTAGAGCAAAGGTCCTGAATAATAGAGTGATTTCTGCATATCACAAGAAAAGGTAATGCTTTGTTGATCTACTAACAAGTCATTTTTATGAACAACCAAGAACAAAATTATTTTATCGAGTCCCTGTTCAAGCTAAAGTTACAATCTAGATTTTACAAATCATCAATTATAGATAGACTTTTTCTTGGATTATTTTTCAGTTTTTTACTGGTAAGACTTCTCACTTGCAAGTATACCTCACACAGAGAGGAAAAGGTTATACAATACTTTTACTTGAACAGCAATGAACAACAATTATCTTAACGTAGCTCTATCTCAAACAACTAAATTTCTCTTGTCAAGGAACCCAAACTGAATTCATAAATTAACTTCTAATAATTACTTTAAAATTTATTGCATATATACTTATACATATAATTCTGTAAGTTTAGTAATATAAACAGCTGGGAGTAAAAGTGAGTTCATGACAGTTCCCAAAATGTACTTATGAGAGGCTGTTCAGGCTGGGCATGGTGGCTCATGCCTGTAATCCCAGCACTTTGGGAGGCTGAAGCGGATGGATCACGAGGTCAGAAGACCAAGACCATCCTGCCCAACATGGTGAAACCCTGTCTCTACTAAAAATAGAACAATTAGCTGGCCGTGGTGGCTCGTGCCTGTAGTCCCAGCTACTAGGGAGGCTGAGGCAGGAGAATAGCTTGAACCTGGGAGGTGGAGGCTGCAGTGAGCCGAGATCACACCACTGTACTCCAGCCTGGGTGACAGAGTGAGACTGCGTCTAAAAAAAAAAAGAAAGGCTGTTTTCAGAGATTCACAATCTCTACCCAAAGAGACTGAAGAATCACAGTCTTCCTAGGGAACAATTATAAAAAACCAAAACTGTGTTAAGATCTATAATGTGATCTTTAGTTCCCTCTCACTCACACTTGGCTTCCTATGTTAAAATGAGGGCTGTCCTTTTAGCAGGCTGCAATCTTGAAACCACAGAAAAATCCCTGCGAATAGCTGGTTGAATTTCTTTTTCAGTAACTCAGAAAGGTGAAATTGAAAAGTAAGAAAATAAAGACTTTTCTCCCTTCCTATTCCTGGGACCAAAGAATGTATCAACAACAATTTCTGTTAAGGGCAGCTTGTAGGTGGGGGGAAATGAGTTTCTGGCTTTAAATTTTACATGGTTGGCAACGGGAGGATAAATCCATAGGCTTAGGTCCTCAAAAAATGTCCAGAATACAGGATGAATTAATCCCATATACATTCTTGTTACGGAGAATGCAAGGGAATATACCACTATCATCAGCAACAAGGCAAGAAATAAACTGTTTCTTAATCCTGAATATATTTACTTATGTGTCCATTTCAGATGCTACATATGAATCTGTAAATTAGGATGTGTGATACTAGTACCCTATGTAAGTTAAGTATTTAAAAATCACAACCTGATACAGAAGGTATAACACTTGAAAGTTTTGAAATTAAATAATCTATTTTCTATACAGCTAAACAAATGATCCACATATATTTTTCTCTAAGCCACTAATACTTTGTCTAATTGGTGACTCTTATGAAATATAAAGAAATTATTTAACTATAAATATTCATTTTTATTCCTTGTAAGTGTCTTACTGTCAACTTATGTACTAGGCATTGGGTTAGTTGTTTGCCTCCTTTTATAATCTAGGAAAGCCAGTCCAAGACTAGTATATTTTATACAGTATAGTGCTATGCACTAAAGAATAACTAAAAGCCTGCTTAATCAGCTACTTATTCTATCATCTAGGAGTAGGGCAACACAGTTGTGGCAATGAGAGTTGGCTTTTGATTCTGATATTTGACTTAGTTTCCTATCTTTGGCTGGGTATAATTGATAATGCTCTGGTCTCCAGGTCTTATTACAATATTCAGCCAAAGCATCAGTCACAAAACTTGAATGAACTGATTAGAGCAGATGCATAAGAAGAGACAGATAAATCAAGAAAGGGAGTCCTTTGAGTGCTACTTGGTTCTTAACTTGTACTTGCACCCTGATGCTTAAATAGCATTTCATAATCCTATGACTAGATATTCGTTTATGGTATCGATCACAGCATTTATTATTTCTTAACTACCTACAAAGAGACTGGAAATCCAATAATACTCAAAATGGGGAGATGAAAAGGTTCTAGGAAAGGAAGATTTGAAGAAAGCAGCCTTAAAATTGAGTGGTTGGCTTTAAGTTTCTGCTCTGATACATGACGGCTGTGGGATCTTGGGCAAGTTACTTACCCTCATTTTACCTCGAAATTTATCCCGAACAGTAAATGGAGTCATAATACATACCACACATGAACATGAGGTTTAAATATGACTAAGCATGTAAAATGCTTAACATACTGCCTGACCCATAATAATCACTCAGTAACTATTACTCAAAGCAGTAATAGTAATAATTCTCACAAACACCAAAGCAATGCAGTATTAGCTTCTATACACAAAGGGAGAAACTAATACATGACTTTCCTATGGTCACAGTACTACATGATAAACCTGGATCACAGATTAGTTGATCTGGCTCAAAAAGTCTATGCTGTTTCTGTTATTCCTAATATATTCCCATAAGACTGCTGTAGTTCATTTTTCTTTCTTAAGCAGTCAAGGTAAGTTTTCAGTATTCCTAGGTAGCCTCTCATTTTTATGAAACCTTCCTTGGGCCAAACAATTGAGATATGTTAGTCATTTGTTCCTCTGTATTCCTGTAGCTTGCATAGTTTTACAAATGTGTGATTCATATGAATTGCAAGTAACAGTGTCCACGTTCTTCCTCCATCACTCAATAGTAAGCATCTCAAAGTGTGATATATGGTCTTATTCATTTTCATATTCCTAGTGCATTGCATAATGCCTGGTACAGCTATGGTCTTCAATAAATATCTATAAAGCTGAAATAAATAAATTTCTAATTCTGGTACTAAGGAGCTTTTCAAAAAGTATAAGAGGGTTAAACAAAACTTTTAAAAAATATATTACTTTAAAAAAAGGCGGGGGAGGCTGGGCGCGGTGGCTCAAGCCTGTAATCGCAGCACTTTGGGAGGCCGAGACGGGCGGATCACGAGGTCTGGAGATCGAGACCATCCTGGCTAACACGGTGAAACCCCGTCTCTACTAAAATACAAAAAATTAGCCGGGCGAGGTGGTGGGCGCCTGTAGTCCCAGCTACTCAGGAGGCGGAGGCAGGAGAATGACGTAAACCCGGGAGGCGGAGCTTGCAGTGAGCCGAGATCGCGCCACTGAACTCTAGCCTGGGTGACAGAGACAGAGCAAGACTCCGTCTCAAAAAAAAAAAAAAAAAAAAAGTGGGGAGGGGGGACAAGGTCTCACTCTGTTGCTCAGGCTGGAGGGCAGTGACACAATCATAGTGCTAACTGCAGCCTCAACATCCTGGACTAAAGCAATCCTGCCTCAGCTTTAGAGTAGCTAGAACTATAGGTGTGTGCCACCACACCCAGCAGATTTTTAAAATTTTTTGCAGACATGGAGTCTTGATACGTTACAAACTCCTAACCTCAAGTGATCCTCCTGCCTCAGCCTCCCAAAGTGCCGGGATTACAGAACCACCACACCTGGCTTGTTACTATTAACTCACTCATTTTACATGGCAGCTCTTCTGGGATGACACTTCAAAATCCATCTAATGAGGATTGTAATATGATCTATATTGAAGAAATGAAAGACACTGAAATAAAGTTAACTTTCTAATTTCTCTTCTTCTGCGATCAGAAGTGATCACAATATGTCTTTCTTATTTGGACTGGTTATGAACTCTCAGCTGTGCAATTCAGAATTTACAAAACAATGTATTCTAAAACCAAATATAAGTTTGAGATTATCTGCTATTTTGGTTGATATACTATTGCTGTCCCCCACTATTTCAGCAGCCAGATATGAATGTTGTTAGAATACTGCAAAATAAGATTGTAGATAATGCACAGTATATGTTGCACTTTAAGCATTATTTTCCAAGTAAAAAAGAAAATTAATATACCTTTACTAATCTAGTTAAGAACAACTTTCATACTGTTCATAGTTAATACTACATGTAAACTACTCAGAGAAGTCTATCGGATAGTGTGCTTTTGGTTGCAAATAATAGAAAACCAACCCAAACTACCTTAAACAACATGGAAATGAATTACCACGCAGAAGAGCAATGTGGTCTAATGGTAAAACAGTTTTCAGTGCCGTTTAATCCAGCAACTTAAGTAGCGCCAGGGTCTAGATTCTGTCTCTACATTCTGCTAACTACAGGGCTGGTTTCACCATAAGGTTAGTTCTTTTCATGGTTAACCAGTAGTATTTCAGGCTACATTCTTCTGTGTTCATATCTAGCAGGAGTCAGCCCATCAGTGGCTTTCTTCTCATTATGAGAAAGCAACTTCCTAGAAGCTCTTACATACCTCTTTTCCTTACCCATTGATCAGAATTGGTTCACATGCTCATTCCTAACTAATGACTGTCAAGGACAATGAGATTATCCATAGTCCAAGCAGACCCATTCCTTGAACTAAGGTCAAATTTCCAATATACATTGCTGCTACTCATTAGGGAAAGGCAACTACATAATGATATATTGCACGTATTTTTGGAAGACTCAAACATCTTTCACAAATTCTCTATTAACAAATATTGAATGAGAACCCATGTGCCAGGCTCTTTGCGAGGTGATCGGAATATAAAAATGGAAAAGACAGACATGACGCCTGATGACAAGGAGCTTTTGGTCTGCATGGGGAAACAGACATTAACCAAATAATCAGTCAATTACTTAACTGTAATTGTAGGGAGTACCAAGATAAATAATGCTATGAGAACACATAGGTGAACTTCACTGAGTTAGGGGATCAAGGAGGCTTCCCTGTAGAGTAACGCTGTAACAGGAACCTGAAACATGAGCAGAAGGCAGGAAGACCCAGAGAGTGAAGGTGTAGTGGAGAATAACTTTTCAGGAGGAGAAAATATCTTTCAAGAAGACACTGAGTTAGGAGTAGCTTAGCTTATTTAAGAAACTGGGAGAAGGAGTTTTCATATAGCATAGTGAGCATAGATAAGAGTGAAGCAGGATACAATTGAAAAGATAGAAATGACAGGAATCCTGTGGGAACTTGTTAGCCATATTAGAGATTCAGCACTTTGTCCTAAGAGCAATGGAAAGCCACTGAAGGGCTTTACATAGATGAATGACAGGATGAACATTGTTTCAGAAACAGCATTTTGATTGCTCTTTCTGAATGAACTAGAATACACTAAAGGAAAAGGAAAGAGTAACTAGGAAATTAGAGTAAAAAGGCAGAGTTACAGGAAGAATAATCATAAGCCTATTCCAGGAGTGCTGAGGAAAGATGATAAACTCAGTATGATGTTAGTACAGAAGTGCAGAGGAAACATGGTAAATTCAGTATGATGTTAGTACAGAAGGAGAGAAGTAGCTTGATTCAAGAAACATTTGCAATAAAATCAGTAAGACTTAGTAAGTTGACAAATGTGAGGAGTAAGGGAAAGAAAGATTTTAAGGGTAATTCCCAGATCTCTGACATAAAGTATTAGATAAAACATATTGGTATCTACAAGATGGGAAACAATGAAGATGATTTTTCCTATATCAAGGTCGTTTTTGGACATACTAAGGGTTCTCTTCTACCAAGTGCTCTTAAAATTCTTGTTTGCGTATCTCCTGGACAGTTTCTTCTAGAGTTTGATGTCCATTCAAACAACTTGAGGAGCATTATCCAGACCAAGTAAGGAGGAGGAGGTAGGGGAATAGGACAGGACAGTTATTTATAAACCCTTAGAAATAGCTCTCTCTTTTCCAAAGGAAAAATAACCCCCAAATTCTCATACAATACTATATAATACTATATATTCTACTATTTTATTTATACTGACATTAAAATACTTAATTTTAAACAAGTCAGCTTCTTTC
>NW_016807086.1:361867-425870 GCF_001698545.2 Rhinopithecus bieti
CCATTGACTTTAAAAAGTATCATTTAAATTACTATCAATATATTTTCAAAATTTAGAACACAACTTTAATATATATTTTACTATATTGGTATTTTATAAAATGAATGCATGAAACAAAATAAAATGTTTACTGTTTATTTTACTTACCTCTAAAAGAAAATCCCCTAGATACTGAATTGGATAAAATGGAGCCTTAAAGTTATCTTTTTCTTTCTCAGCTTTAATTCTTGCATTACTGGCAATCACATGAGTTATTCCACTTGGTGAACTTTTTGGTAAAATAACATTTGCCTTTCCAGCCTCCAAAACTCTAAATAAAAATGTAAATGGTATAAAAGTATTAGAAAATTTGAGTTTATTTAGTCAAATTATCTAAATTAATTATTTCTTAGGAGTATGAATGGACTTTTCTAATAGGGACTAATTTTCTTTGGGCAACTGAGGATCACAGAGAATACTGCAGTAATTTCTTAAATTATAAATTGTTCAGAGCAGATATTCAAGAAGTCATAGTAGTCTTTCTACCCATCCATTTCTTGATAAAGGAAAGGCTTTTAGGGATCAAGAATATTAAAGTATTCCCTAAGGAAAAGTCATGTCAATAAACCAAAAGAATAATGAAAGAAATCTAAGAAAGCGGCTATCCTCAAAGGTAATGTACTCCCAAGAAAGTAATTCCGGACCACAAAATATGGAACCAGTTGCAAACACTCCTAAAAAGTTAGCTTTCAAAAAATTTTAGCCTTGAACTACTTAAAAAAAAATTAGCCTTGATCTATGTTAAGAAATACATTTTATAAAATAAAAAAAACAAAATTAGAAAAAAACAAATTAAAAAATACATTTTACATTTAGACTAAGAGGACACACACAAGGAGAGACATACATCACAAAAATTTCATGAAGTTCTGCTTCTGCTTAGGCTTTAGAAAGCCACAAGAGAGGCTACCACTTAACAATAAGAAAAAGCCAAATAATCTACAAAATCCTAACTTTTATTGACCCCATCAGAAAACCAAGGTAACAAGTCAACCTAGTAAGGTGATTTCTGAAGAGGGATAAGCTCTTTTATGAAGAGACTGGACACCCAAACTATTTCACTTTTGGCAGATCAAAGGAGCAACACATCTCCCATAAAAACATGTAAAAATTAAGTAGTTTACAAAATTTAGGGGCAACTATAGCTAGCATCACAGTTTTGAAAACTGAAAGTCCGTTGACATAAGGGAAACCTGTCCTCGCTAGCAAGCTCTTTGCCACATGACTCCATTAAATGCTCATGAAAAAGACTAAGGGCAGGTGAGAAATGCAGGGAGCTTTCCTTGACAGCATAAGTGGGCCAGTGGTGACTGGCTGCTATTAACGGATAGATATAAAACCAGGTCCACTTCTCCAGACCGTTCTTTCATATAAAGCAAAAGCCTTAAGTCATCTGGGTAAGAAAAGACAGTCTTGCCCTCAGACCTAGGAAAAGATGCACTTCTTCTCTTGGAGGGGTAGAAATAAAACTTACCTGCCCTTAGGGAAGGGTTAGGAAAATCTGCTGCTGCCCAGTCGGGGAAAAATACCCAGTTTCTGGATGAGGGATAGAAGCAAAAAACATCTTCCCTGAAGGAGCAGCAGTAATGTCACTTAGGTCCCAGATCTTGTATCAATACACAGCAGAGATCTAATACTGGAGGAGAGGCTGGAAACACTGTTGTCCAGGCCACTGCCTATATGTACATGGCAGAATTTAGCTGCCATGGAAGGCTGATACACAAACGCTGAGAAAGACCCAAACCCAGGGACCAATAGTACACAAAATGCTTAAGGGTGAAATCTGTCTAGCAAAACTGGGAATATATCTATCTACCCACACCCTCGACCTGAAGCTGAGTAACAACAGAGAGACAAAGAGTATGAAAAGAGACATCTTCTATGACCTAGTAGTTCAAGGATTGCTGAAAGCTAGGGCAGAGCAGGAATAGTGATGAGAAACCCTCCAGCATTCCAGTCCAGTCCCCATGATAAGCACAAAGAAACTGGAGCCCACTGCTGTAAGCTGAAGTGGTGCATTGATGGTGATTATAGAATTAACAATACTCAAATTCAGCTGTCTTTTCATTTTCTGCTGCTATAACAGAATACTGAAGACTTGGCAATTTCTAAGAAAAATAAGTTTTTATTCTTGGACTTTCAGAAACTTTAAGAGCATCTGACGAGGACTTTCCTGCTGCATCATCCCATGGAGATAAGCAGAAGAGCAAGAGAGACCATGTAAGAGCTTACTTTTATAACCAAGCCAGTGCCATGATAATGGCATTAATCCCTTATTAAAAGGCACCATCTTCCATTACTGTCACAATGGCAATTAAATTTCAACACGAGTTTT
Source organism: Rhinopithecus bieti (assembly GCF_001698545.2). Taxonomy (NCBI): domain Eukaryota; kingdom Metazoa; phylum Chordata; class Mammalia; order Primates; family Cercopithecidae; genus Rhinopithecus; species Rhinopithecus bieti. Next base: position 364,242 of record NW_016807086.1, read on the forward strand.
GGCGGGGCAGAGAGGGGGGAAGGGAACAATATTCACCATAGCACTAGCTCAATAACTGACAAGATTAACTCAATCACCCATACTAACCACCTTACAGAAGAGGTGGGCCTACTTTTTGGATGTAAATATTATTCACATCAGCCTCTATCAATATTCTTGTACATATGATATCTGGCATGCAATAAAAAATACTCAACATACAAAAGAGGCAAGAAGAAAACCAAACCACTGTCAAGAGAAAGGAATCAACAATATACACTGAAATATGACCCACATGTTGAAATTATCAGAAAACAACCTTAACATAACTATGACTGATGTGTTAAAGGAACTAATGGAAAAAGTGGACAACATACTTGAAGAAATGAGGAATTCATTGGAGAGTTCAATGGAAACGGTAGAAATGAAAGGCATTATATCAAAGAATTTCTTTGACAAGCTCATCTGCAGACTGAATACAACTGAAAAAGGAATCACTGAATTTTAAGATTGGTCAATAGAATTATCCCAACTAAAACTTTTTTTAAAAAAAGAATAAATCATGCAATAGTTATTGAAAATAATCAAACAGTTTAAAAAGCATGCAATGGAGTTCCAGAAGAACATCATGAAGGAAGAAATATATAAAAAGATAATGGCTGGAGAGTATCATATTTAATAAAAAAACAAAAAACTCCACATACACAAGCTCAGAGATCCTCAAGAAAAATAAATCAATAAAATACACAAACGTAAGCACTGTACTACACATCATAATCAAACTAGTAAAAACCAATGGCTAGGAGAAAATCTTGAAGAAAAGCAGGGAAGATGAAATGAAACCAAGAGAAGAAAAGAATGACAGCTGACTTCTCATCAGAACTATGTAAGCCAGAAGAAAATGGAACAGAATCTTTATAATTATGAATTAAAATGAAAAAATTGTTGACCCATAATTCTATATGCAGTGAAAATATCTTCCAAAATTAAACACCTTCTCAATTAAAAAATGAGATACATCATTCCCAACACACTTACATTATAAGAACTGTTAAAAGGAGTTCTTTAGGCAAAAAAAGTGTGATACCAGAGGAAAATCTGGAGCTACACAAAGAAACTAATAACGCCAGGAAACGGTAAAAATGAAGTCAAATATTGAACATACATTTCATTAAAATCATCTTAAAAGTAAATGACTAGCAAAAGTAAAATATTACCAATGTATTTGGAAGTTTATAATACAAAAAGGTCAACAATAGAAAAAAGGATAAAAAGAACAAATGGAAATACAGTTGACCCGTGAACAACACAGGTCCACAAAAGTTACACACCAAGTGTGTCTGCCTCTCCTGCCTCCCCTTCCACCTCTTTTGCCTCTGATACCCTTGAGACAGGAAAACCAACCCTTCCTACTACTCAGCCTACTCAGCATGAAGGCAACAAGGATGAAGACATTTATGATGATCTACTTTCACTTAATGAATAGTAAATATATTTTCTCTTCCTTATGATTTTTTTATACATATAACAAAATTTATGTTAACTGTTTATGTTATCAGTAAGGCTTCCAGTCAACAGTAGGCTATTAGTAGTTACGTTTTTGGAGAGTCAAGTTATACATGAATTTTCAACTGCACAGGGGGTCAGCACTCTAATCCCACATTGTTCAACTGTATATTGTTTTAAGGTTTCTGCACTACATGCAAAAAGATACTATTTGACATTTGACTATGAACAGTTAAAGATGGACACTGTATATACTAGAGCAACCATTAAATAAAGAGATCTAATACAGACATTAAAGGAAACCATTAAAAACACTCAACTAGTGGAAAAGAAGTCAAGGAAAAAGGGAAAGCAGAATAAAGAAATGATGGGATGGCTGGGTGCAGGGGCCCACGCCTGTAATCCCAGCACTTTGGGAGGCCAAGGCTGCCAAATCACCTGAGGTCAGAAGTTCGAGACCAGCCTGGCCAACATGGTGAAACCCTGTCTCTAATAAAAATACAAAAATTAGTCGGGCATGGTGATGTGCACCTGTTATCCCAGTTATTTGGGAGGCTGAGGCAGGAGAATCATTTGAACTCGGGAGGTAGAGGTTGCAGTGAGCCAAGATGGAGCCACTGCACTCCAGCCTGAGCGACAGAGTCAAACTCCATCCAAAAAAAAAAAAAAAAGAAGAAGAAGAAGAAGAAGAAAATAAGGTGAGATGAGAAGAAAATAACCAGCAAGGTACTAGATTTAATTCAATTTGTCAACAATTAAATGTACATGTCCTCAACAATGCAATTAAAGGCAGAAATCATCAAATTACATTTTTAAGACACAACTCTAGAATGTCTACAAGAAACCCATTTTAAGTAAAAGAATATAAAATGATGTACATGCTGATGTTTCTTAAAGGAGCACTAAAGTGGCTATATTAGTATTAGACAAACCCAATTAATATCAAGCCTGGGATACCTGCATAAATCACAGAACTTCATAAAAACTGTGAGAGGGCAAAAACAAACGGTCTCACTTTGACCCATCACACCTTTCCCTTACCCAAGCTGGCACAGTGCCACAGAGAAAGGATTCTCCAGGGCTCACGGTTACTACTGTCGGCAAAGAGAACTGGAGGTGGGCATCGCGCTTTCATAGAATTCTGAGGTACATCTCAGGAAGTCCACTCGGGTGTCACTTCAAAGGGAGGACAAGGGGTAATGGCACAGCTAGACAACCTGGGGTCAGATAGAAACAAAGCAAGGAGGTGGAGCTCACAAAAACCAGTGCACAAATCTTGGTGGTGGCGTAACACACCTGCCATTAATGGCACCAAATCAGAAGTATCAGTCAACAGCATAGCACCTGCAAAGCTATTGTGGGATGTTCTACCTGGCGCGAATTCCTAGACGGGCAGCCTCCAGGCCCAGCCTCAAACCCTACCCCATGGTCTCACCCAGGGCATGAGACACTCACCACACCACCAATATAAGAAACCAGGGGCTAGTTATGCCACAACTGGGAATTTCAACAGCACTTTGTGTAACCTCAACATTCATGCCAAGATTCTTCTTAGTAAGAGAAAGGACCATGACACTGCATTTCGGCAGAGTGGGGACTAGTTCTGCCATATGTGGGAGTTTAAACAGCATTCAGTACAGCCTTAACACACATCCAAAGACTCCATTCAGGGAAGGAGATGCCAACCACAGTGTATTTCAGTTAAGTACAGAGGCTAGTTCTGCCACACTCAGAACTCTGAACAGTGCTCAGCTCAGCTTCAAAGCCCACCTCAAGACCCCACCAAGTCTGTGAGGTAAACCCCAGTTGTAATTTGCACTAAGCATAGCAGTTAGGCCCATCCATCTTAAGCAGCAATTCTACTTAATCTTGGAGTACAATCTGCAACCGTGTCCAACTGCAGATCTCAAATATTGGTATACCTAGTCAGGGAATACACCCTGACCCTGGCCCAACTGAAGGCAATTGCAGTGCCTGGCCTACAGCTCTGCCTGATTGCAGAGCTCAGCCAGTGGTTTTGCCTAACAGCAGAGCCCAGCCAGCACAGTCCCCTCTCCAAAATCAATGCAAAGGTAGCAGCCCAGCCATACAGAGTACCAGAAAGCAAGTTCTACATGCTTGGAGTCATCACCAGCCCATACAGAATCACAAGCAGTGATCTCCCAGTGATCACTAAACAGTGAAATTATATCCCTGCCAAGGAACACCTGTAAAAGCTGGATGAGGTGGCTGTCTCCACAAACGAAGAGACCAATGCAAAAACTCAAAGATTACAAAGAATCAGGGCACCTCCAAAGAAATTAACAAAGCTCCAACAATGGACCCTAAAGGAATGGAGAGCTATACATCTATAGAAAGAAAGACAAAGAATAATCCCTTTAAAGAAGTTCAGGCCAAGCATAGTGGCCTATGCCTGTAATCCCAGCACTTTGGGAGGCCAAGGCAGGTGGATCCCTTAAGGTCAGCAGTTTAAGACCAACCTGGCCAACACGGCAGAACTCCATCTTTGCTAAAATACAAAAAAAATTAGCCAGGCGTGGTGGCCAGTGCCTGTTTAAATCCCAGCTACTCAGGAGGCTGAGGCAGGAGATTCGCTTGAACCCAGGAGAAGAAGGCTGCAGTGAGCCAAGATTGCGCCACTGCACTCCCGCCTGGGTGACAGGGTGAGGTTCCATCTCAAAAAAAAAAAAAAAAAAAAATCAATAAAATACAAGACCATACAGATTAAAAAATAAAATATGGAAAACAATACATGAACAAAACAAGAAGTCTGACAAAGAACTAAAAAGAACAAAAACAAAACAGAAATTCTGGAGATGAAGAATATAATTACTAAAGCGAAAAATGCAACAGAAGGCTTCAACAGCAGGCTTAATCAAACAGAGGAAAGAATCAGTGAGTTCAAAGAATTTTCCAGTCAGCAAAGCAAAAAATCCCAAAAAGATGAAGTCAATGGGAATTATGAGACCTAATAACTGCATAAAATTAGGTCAGCAGAAGACAGAGGAAAAGGAACCAGAAAGCATATTTATGGAAATAAGGCTGAAAACTTCTGAAATCTGGGGAAAGATGGCTACATCCAGGGACAAGAAGCATAGTGGTTTCTAATCAAATTTAACCCGAAGGAGTATACCAAGGTACATAATAATCAAATTATCAAAAATCAAAGACAAAAAAAATTATGAAAGCAGTAGGAGATAAGAAACATATCACATACAAGAGTCTGAACATAATTACCAGTGGATGTGAAAGCAGAAACACTTCAAGTCAGGAAAGAGTCCTATGATATACTCAAAGTGATAAAGGAAAAAAACTGCCAATACCTTACTTACCTGGCTAAACTGTTCTTCGGAAATAACGGAGAAATTAAAAATTTCCCAAACAAAAACTAAAGTAGTTTATCATGACAAGGCCTGACTGATACGAATTATGAAAGAAAGTTCTTTAAGTTATATCAAAAGGCCACGAATCAATAACATAAAACATACAAAAGTGTAAAACTTAATAATCTAAGTAATGTAGAATCATATTCACAATATTCTGAACTAAAATGGTGGTGTGGGAAGCAATTTTATCTCTAGTGCAGTGGTTAATAGACAAATCTATCAAAACAACCATAGCTACAATTGTCAGGGGATACAAATTAGAAAATAATATAAATTCTGACATCAAAACACAAAATGGGGGAGAGTAAATGTGTAGAATTATTATATGTTACCAAAGTTATCAGTTTAACATAGTGTGTTATAAGAATAAAATGTTTTATATAACTACATGGTAACCACAGAGGAAAATCTCTACTAGATACACAAAACATAAGCAGAAGGGAATCAATGCAAACCACTACAGAAAACCATCAAACCAAAATGGAAGACAGTTACATAGGAAGAAACACAGTATATACAAATAAACTGGAAAACAAACTATAAAATGGCAGTAGTAAGTCCTTACCCACCGATAATTACCCCAAACATAAATGGATTAACTTCTCCAAACAACAGATACAGAGAGGTTGAATAGATTGAAAAAGCAAAAAAAGCAAAAAAAAAAAAAAAAAAAGCCAACTACGTGCTGCCTACAGGAGACTAACTTCACCTCTAAGGACACACAGAGTGAAAATGAAGGGATGGAAAAGGATACTCCATGTAAATGAAAACCAAGAGAGCAGGACTAGCTACACTCCTATGAGACAAAATAGAATTTACATTGAAAAACTGTAAACATTGGCCGGGTGCGGTGGCTCAAGCCTGTAATCCCAGCACTTTGGGAGGCCGAGACGGGCAGATCACGAGGTCAGGAGATCGAGACCATCCTGGCTAACACAGTGAAACCCCGTCTCTACTAAAAAATACAGAAAACTAGCCAGGCGAGGTGGCGGATGCCTGTAGTCCCAGCTACTCGGGAGGCTGAGGCAGGAGAATGTCGTAAACCCGGGAGGCGGAGCTTGCAGTGAGCTGAGATCTGGCCACTGCACTCCAGCCTGGGCGACTGAGCAAGACTCCATCTCAAAAAAAAAAAAAAAGAAAAAAAAAAAAAAAAAACTGTAAACATTATACCTGAAACTGCAAAACTATTAGAAAAAAACACAGGGGATAAACTATAGGACATTGGTCTGGGCAATAATTTTTGGATTTGACTCCAAAAGTTCAGCCAACAAAAAAGAAAACAGAAAAGTGAGGTACATAAAATTAAAAAGCTTCTGCACAGCAAAGGAAACATTTAACAGAATGAAGAGGCAACCTGTGTAATGGGAGATAATATTTTCAAGCCATACATGTAAAACAGGGTTAATATCCAAATACAAGGAACTCAACTCAATAACAAGAAAACAACCCGATTAAAAATGGGCAAAGGATCTAAATAGACACTTCTCATAACAAGATAAACAAATGGCCAACAGATAAAATTTTTAAATGCTCTATATCACTAATCATTAGGAAAATGAAAATTACATCTCAGTTCTCTCAGAATGGTTATTATCAAAAAGATGATTATTAGTGAAGATATAGAGAAAAGGGAGCCCTGGTATTCCCTAGTTGTTGGGAATGGAAATTAATACAGCCATTATGGAAAACAGCATAAACGATCCTCAAAAAACTAAAAACAGAGTTACCATATAATCCAGCAATCCTACATTTGTGTATATACCAAAAGGATCTGAAACCAGTATGTTAAAGAGCTACCTGCACTCCCATATTTACTGCAGTATTATTCACGACAGTCAAGTTATAAAACCAACCTAAAGTGTATATCAATGGATGAATAAAACATATAGTATACACAATAGAATACTATACAGACTTTAGAAAGAGAGAAATTATGTCATTTGCAACAACATGGATGAACTGGAGGACATTATGCTAAGTGAACAATCCCAGCACAGAAAGACAAATACAATTTTTAACTTATATGTGAAAGTCTAAAAAAAATTAGATTTATAGAACCTAAAAAAGTTGAACACATAGGTGCAGAGAGCAGAATGGTGGTTACCAAAGGCTGGAGGTGGGGGAATGGGAAAAGTTGGTCAAAGGACACAATGATAAGTATTTGAGGTAATAGAAAATATAAATAAAAATTACAAAATCAGGGCCATTGACAAAATACATATGCAACTGATAACAGGACTTCAATATACGTAAAGCAAAAGCTGATAGGACTGACAGAAGTAATGACTAATCCAAAATTACAGTTAGGAAATTAAGTTATTTTATCAGTAATTGGGAATTAAATAATAAACTTGTAAGTAATCAATGGGTCAAAGAAGAAACAAAAAAGAAAATTTAAAAATACTCTGAACTTAATAAAAAAGCAAACACGATTAATACAAATTTGTGTGATGTAGATAAAGCAATGTTTGGGGGCAACTAACAGAAAATAGGTCTAAAATCAGTGATCCAAGTTTTACCTCAAAACAAACAAAAAAACAACCAAAGCAAATTAAGCCTAAAGCAAGGATGAAAATAATAAAACCAAGGACCGAAATCAATGAAATAACAGACAAACAATAGAGAAAATTAATAAAACCAAAATGAGTATTGAAATTTCAACTTCCAATTGTTCTTTGCTAGTATATAAGAATGCAATTAAATTTTTTACAGTGATCTGCTGTCTTTTGATCTCGCTAAATTCACTAGTTCCAGTATCTTGGTTAAATTTTTTAGTATACAACCATGTCTTCGGAAATAAAGACAATTATTTTTCTTTCCTTGCAATTTTATACCTCCTTTCTTTTTCTGGCTTATTGTAATGGCTAGAACATCTAATAAAGTCTAAACAGAAATTGTAAGAGTCAGCATCCTTGCCTTGTTACCAATCATAGGGGAAAACATCTTTCACCATTAAACATGACATGAAGTTTAGATATTTACATAGATTTCATTTATCACGTTTAGGATACAAAATCATTTTAAAACTTGCAGATAGAATCAGCAAACTATTAAAAATGAACTAGAAAAAAATACACCATGATGAAGTAGTTTATCTCAAGAATGCAAGTTTGGTTTAGCATTTAAGAATCAATCAAGTGGCCGGGCACAGTGGCTCACGCCTGTAATCCCAGCACTTTGGGAGGCAGAGGTGGGTAGATCAAGAGGTCAGGAAATCGAGACCATCCTGGCTAACACCGTGAAACCCCATTTCTACTAAAAAATACAAAAAATTAGCCAGGCATGGTGGCAGGCACCTGTAGTCCCAGCTACCCAGGACGCTGAGGCAGAAGAATGGCCCAGGAGGTGGAGTTTGCAGTGAGCTGAGATTGCATCACTGCACTCCAGCCTGGGCGACACAGCGAGATTCCGTCTCAAAATAAATAAATAAATAAATAAATAAATAAATAAATAAATAAACAAACACAAAAATAAGAATCAATCAAGTATAATTCAACATATTAAGAAAATAAAGAAGAAAAGCAAATTATCTCAAAAGACACAGATAAAAAGTTTAAGAGCAATCTATAATAGCATCCCAAAACACAAAATACCTAGGAATAAATTTAATAAAATATGTGCAAGATTTATATAATGAGAACTATAAGACATTAAAGAATAAGTAGAGAGATACATAGTTCACTAATAGGAACACTCAATATTTTTAAGATTTGACCTATAAAATACAATCTCAATCAAAATATCAGTTTGCATTTTCACAGAAATTAACAGTGATTCTAAAATGTCTATGGAAACACAAAGAATCCAGATTCACTAAAACAACTTTTAAAAAGATTAAGAAACTCATAGTACCTAATTTCAAGACTCACTATAAAGATACAGTAATCAAAACAGTGTAGTGTTGGTATAAGTTAGATATAGAGATCACTGGAACCAAACAGGAAGTCCAGAAATAGACCACACATACATAGTCAACTGATTTTCAGTAATAGTGCCAAAATAACTGCAGAGCAACTGGAACTCTCATACACCACTGCTGGGAATATAAAATGGTACTACTTTGAAAAACAGTTCATAGCTCTGTGCAGCCTCCAACTCTTGGGCTCTAGGCTATCTTCCCACCTCAGCCTCCCAAGTGGCTAGGACTAGGACATGCATCACCAAGCCTGGCTAATTTGCCAAAAAGAAAAAAGAAAAAAAAAATTTTTGTAGAGACAGTGTCTCGCCATGTTGCCCAGGCTGATCTAAGACTCTGGGGTCAAGTAATCTCCTCTTGCCTTGGCCTCCCAAAGTGCTAGGATTACAGACCTGAGTCACTATGCCTGGCCAGTTTGGCATTTTCTTATAATGTTACACACACGATTGCCATCTTAAATAGTATAAATTCATTCTAAGATATTTCCCAAAAGAACTGAAAACATGTCTACATGAATACTTGTACCCAAATGTTCATAGCAGCTCAATTTATATTAGTAAAGACAAAGAATATCCCAAATGTCTACCAATATGTGAATAAACAGACTGTAACATATTCATGGAGTAGAATACTACTCAGCAACAAAAAGGAATGAACTGCTGGCATACACAAAATGGATGAACCTTAATAATACTGTGCTAGGCAAATGAAGCTGTATCAAAGCAGTATTTAAGTATGATCCCCTTCATAAGGACCTCTTAGAAAGGACAAATCTAGTCTATAGTGATAAAAAGGAAATCAGTGGTTGCCCGGTGTTGGTGGCACAGAACTAAATGTTCAAGGACACAAGAGAACATTATAGGATAATGTACATGGAACAGATCTTGATTATAGTGAGGGTAACATGGGTGCATCAATTTGTCCAAACTCATCAAAATATACCCTTAATTTGTGTGCATTTTATTGATTATAAATTACATTTAAGTAACGGAGACAAAAACACTCCCCACCCTCTTGCCATAAAAAAAGTAACAGCAGTCTTAGAATACATTTTACCCAATAAAAAAGCTTTTAAAAATATGCCAAGGACAAAATGAAATAAAATTATGATGAAATCCGTATGAACAATGAAGACAGCACTACATAAACCCAGAATGATGCTTTTGTGATAATAGCAAGTCTAAAAGTGCTTCAAAACTAGAAACAAAAACCTCCCAATTAGTTTTCCTTTTTTGTTTTGCTTGAGTTAGCCAAAAGGAGTAAAATGGAAAGTAAAATAGAGATATCCAGAATAATCTAAAACAATATTGTAAAGTAGATTGTGTTCTATCAAAGACACATAAGTCTAAATGAGCATAATGGCTTACCTAGGAGATTGCAGTAAATCACCATGGCTCATTTGGGCTAATAATTGCCAAAAAATACACAAAGTACTCATACAAATCAAAATTATTTTCTCACGAATTGCTTTAGCTTTTATGTAATCACATCCTACCTTATAAGAGAATCACTTCGCTTATCAGTTCTAACAAGGAGGACAACTTTCCATCTGTGGAAGGCTCCTGGAGCACCAGTGCGTTTCAATTCTTCACGCCACCTTTTAGGTGCAGATTGCATTTGAGGTGAATAACAGGAATCTTTTTCAATTTTATATCCCCATTCATAAGTTGTTTCATCAAGCCATCTGCCACTTTTGGCACTATGAATTATATAGTCCTTGGTTAGTATCCACTTTCCTAGAAAGCAAATGAGCTATCAGTCACAAAGGAATTTTGGTTCTGATAAATGATAAACAACAAAGATCAAATACAAAATAAAAGTCAATCTTTTTCAAGATAAGACTCTCAAGCGACACTGCTAACATTATCTTTGAACTATGCATTTTGAGGAAATTTTTTGATAGTGAGAGGCCTACAATATCACTGAACACTGTATGTAATCTTTTCCATGACAAATAATTATAATTCTAAATATAATTCCATAGTTATAACTTAGTTATAATTATAGTTTCATTTAAATATAATTCTAAATTATAATTCTATAATTCTAAACATAAATCTAAAGCTTTAAAATCCAAAATAAAATGTGGTATTATTTGAATTATTATTACAATCATTATTCACTATTTTGGGTTAGATTTATATTCTTCCTCCTATGCTAACAGCTTTTCCAATATTGTTCACAGCATTACTACTCTGTAAAACAAATTCATCGAGTTAAACAATTTTTCAGGTCATTTTATAACTTTTTTTTTTAAGAGCTGAGATCTCGCTACGTTGCCCAGGCTGGTCTTAAACTCCTGGGCACAAGTGATCCTTTTGCCTTGGCCTCCCAAAGTGCTAGGATTACAGGCATGAGCCTCCACACCCAACCAACAGTTTTTCTGGGCATCAATGATCTTTTTGAACACTATGGACAATGTATGTTTTCATTTGTAAAGTTAAAAAAGAATGCAAGTATTTTCCTTGTAAGTTAATCTAAAAAAGGATAAATTCACCCAAGTTACATACACTTTTTTTTTTTGCAATCAGTAGACTAATGATATGTTAGATCAATCACAATAGAGAAAGCTATAAAAATAGAGAAAGCTATAAATTACAAAATGATAGAGAAGACTAAGTCTTAATTTGGATCTATAGAATTTAATATCTTAGAAAAATAAAATAGTATGACCATTGTTTCATAATATGGATAGGAGAAGCAGCAGAGAGAGAACAAAAGCACTGACTGTATCAAATGACAGATGAAAGAAAACTTGACTGAAAACAGCTGAGACTTTAACAAAAGCTTAAGATTTTGACATTTTGTGCCAGTCTTTTAGTTAATGTGATTTTTTTTGTCTTAAATAAAACACACTAAATTCTTGTTAAGGTAAATATTTTTGTCAATTTAATACATTTTCATGTGTTACAGAATTTTACTCAGAAGAATAAGCAAAAAAAAAAATTAAATATTTTCAAAAAATATCAGGAAAACACATTGAGGTTTTACATATAAATATGCTATCTCTCCACAGAATAAAATACTTCTTTAACATGAAGATTGTTTTCAAAAGTTGCGGGAAGACAGTTAACTTACCTGCTGCACAAGCTGCTAAAAATTTTTCACTCTTACATAGGCGTTCAGCTATAAGATGGGTACAATTTTTGTATTTCTGGAGGGAAGAATTCACATCAAGAAATGTTACTAAAGTAAGACTGCCTTTATAACACACTCTTCTTATTGTTACAATATCAAGAAGGCATTTTATCATTGTTAGGCCAGCATTTTAATTCTAGTTATTTTTCAAATATACCTTGAACATTTTGCTAAGTTTCTTACCTCACTCTTAATAAAAGTGCAATCTAGTTTTAAAAGTAATTTAACTAGCGCTTCTTTTTCTTCCATCTTAAATCCTGTCATTTGGATGATATGCTTTGGGGCACCATCTTCCATCTAGCAAATACAAACGTACAGAAGATAACATGTTAAAGATATTATTCACAGGGTTGACATCATTATTTTTTCTTAACTATGAGTACTAAAAATAAACTATTAAACATATAATGAATTAAAGACGTTAGGCATAACTCTTAAAACAATGTTAAAATTACTTACATACGATAGAAACTAGTTTTAAAAGTTATCTTCTCAAAATGTGGCCTTAAAAAAGTGAGGGTTTTTTTTCTTTCTGATTTGAACATTGAAAGTCTGGATTAATACATTACTTGACACTAAAACACACTGATGAATAAATATTCTTCCTCAGAAAATGACAGAATGTTATACAAATATTGGCATAATAATGTTATACAAGCTTCATTTAAAAAGTATTGTTGGGCCGGGCGCAGTGGCTCGCACCTGTAATCCCAGCACTTTCGGAAACCAAGGCAGGTGGATCATGAGGTCAGGAATTCTAGACCAGCCTGGCCAACATGATGAAACCCCACCTCTACTAAAAATATAAAAATTAGCCAGGTGTGGTGGCAGGTACCTGTAATCCCTGCTACTCAGGAGGCTGAGGCAGGAGAATCAATTGAACCTGGGACGCAGTGGTTGCAATGAGACGAGATCACACAACTGCATTCCAGCCTGGGCGACACAGTGAGACTCCATCTCAAAAATAAATAAACAAACAAAGTATTGTTGGCCGGGAGCGGTGGCTCATGTCTATAATCCTAGCACTTTCTTTGGGAGGCCAAGGCGGGCAGATCACCTGAGGTCAGGAGTTTGAGACTAGCCTGCCAACATGGTGAAACCCCATCTCCATTAAAAATACAAAATTAGCCTGGCGTGGTGGCACATGCCTGTAATCCCAGCTACTTGGGAGGGTGAGGTAGGAGAATTTCTTGAACCCAGGAGGCAGAGGTAGCGGTGAGCTGAGATCGCACCATTGTACTACACAGCCTGGGCAACAAGAGTGAAACTCCATCTCAAAAAAACAAAAAAAAACTACTGTTGTTCGCTAAGAGCTTTTGAAACTTACAGACAATGAAACAATCAGATTTTATACTCCATAAAGACTTTAAAGCCTCTGTGGACAGATATTAAATAGGTACACATTACCGGAGAAGTGAATAGAACTCATGGTCCCACAGCATTTATATCCAATAATTTAGTAAAGTGGGTACACATAAAAATCCTGGATCCTATTTGCAATCTGTATTTCTTAACTTTGCTATATATATGTTAATTTCATCATTTACAAGGTAAACTGAAAAATCACTTTTTTTTAAAATCTAAGTTTATTTTCATAGGGACCTGAATCCATATTTTAATGTAGTTCACAAAAGTACTTTGTGTTTAGGGAGTACATAACTCACAGAATTTCTCATCAGAATACAATTTTGTTTGTTTACATGAGGTTGAACTGGAGATCTAGATAGCATCTTAGAGAAAAATCTCAATCTTTTCACAGACAAGGAAAGCAGGGACTAGAGAAATCAGGGCAATTTTTCATTTCCCTAACAATTTGGTCACCATAGCTATGGATTATTAATACTTAACTAATGTCATAGCTAGAATAACAACAGTAGCTGTTTTCAACAACCAAAGAAACAATGACTTCTTTCAATACAATTACAAGTAAACTTCAAAAACTGTAACGATTTGAGCCCAGAACACAACTGGTGAAGTGAGAGACATTCTTCACAAAAGTCTATTTTTAAAGACATATAAATACAATATATATAAAGGTTGAGATTCATTTAAGAGTAAAATTGAAAGAAAGTCTCAATAAAACAATTTAAAGCATTACTCAGAAGTGAACGTTTATTTCCTTGCTTAAGAGTTTTGAAGAGGAGGAAGTTCAGCTAGGGTAACTGCACTCTTAGTTTTTCTCTAACCTTCATCACTCCCCATTTCGTTGGAGAAGCTCCTTGAGACAACTAAATGGATATGCTTTGCTCAGCCTATCTGCATATTTGCAAAGAAGGTCCATATCGATGCTTTCTGACACATCCTAAGGAGCTGCCAGTAGTAGTCCTGCACTGCCTGTGTGGGTAAGTCAATTCAGAGGTTATGTACTAAGAAGCACACTATGGTTCCATATCAAAACCACAGCCTTCTTGCAGAAGGAGGGAAAACAAAACAAAACAAAACCATCATCTTCAAAACAATGTTTACTCAATAAAAAAGCTGATATTTCAACCTCAATTTATCTGATTTTTGCATTTCTCAACTGGCTGCAAAAGGGGCAAAGAGGTACAATGTATTTTAACCCTCTAAAATTCAGATACAGAACATAAGAAAGTGCCTTAAAGATAAGGCTCTCCAATGAAATAAATGTTTTATTAAAAGTTACAGAGATTCGGTCTAGTCAGTATGAAATTTTTAAGTGCACATACTAGGGATTGGTCTCTTATGAAAAATTAATCATATACATGAAACAGTTTCATCAGTAAATAAATTAAGCTTCTTGTATAAGGAACCCTTTACTGTATTAATCATCCAATTTTTTTTTTTTTTTTTTTGAGATAGAGTCTCACTCTGTCGCCCAGGCTGGAGTGCAATGGCACAATCTCGGCTCAGTGCAAGTTCACACCATTCTCCTGCCTCAGCCTCCCAAGTTGCTGGGACTACAGGCGTCCGCCACCACACCTGGCTTTTTTTTGTTTTGTTTTGTTTTTGAGACAGAGTCTCATTCTGTCGCCCAGGCTGGAGTGCAGTGGCGCTGTCTCAGCTCACTGCAACCTCTGCCTCCTGGGTTCAAGCAATTCTCTGCCTCAGCCTCCCAAGTAGCTGGGATTACAGGCACCCGCCACCATGCTCGGCTAATTTCTGTATTTTTAGTAGAGACGGGTTTCACTGTGTTACCCACGATGGTCTCAACCTCCTGACCTCGTGATCCGCCCGCCTCAGCCTCCCAAAGTGCTGGGATTACAGGCGTAAGCCACTATGCCTGACCTAATCAAACAATTTTTTTAAAACCATTTACATGGGTTAATTAATGTAGCTCTTCAGTGTTAATAACCATTAACAATATGGACCAGAAATTCATAAAAACTATGAAGAATACGCTCTGTTGCTAGAAATAATAATGATTTAGCCTGATGCAGAACACATATGAACACACACATAGAAGTCACATTTGGATTATAGAACATATGTCCATAACTAGGGAGAAATGCTTTCATTATTTGTAGGGAATTATTTTTTAAAATCCTTTAAGCAAATTTCCTTCAGAAAATGATAGGTCTTGGCCAGGCGCAGTGGCTCACGCCTGTAATCCCAACACTTTGGGAGGCCAAAGCGGGCAGATCACGAGGTCAGGCCAGTCTGGCCAACATGGTGAAACCCTGTCTCTACTAAAAATACAAAAATTAGCCAGGCATGGTGGCGGATGCCTATAATCCCAGCTACTTGGAAGGCTGAGGCAGAAGAATTGCTGGAACCCAGGAGATGGAGGCTGCAGTGAGACGAGACCACACCACTGCACTCCAGCCTGGGCAACAGAGCGAGACTCTGTCTCAAAAAAAATAAAAATAAATACAATTTAAAATAAAAAGAAAATGATAGGTCTTTTCAGAAATGCTGGACAAGTAAAATTCAACATATCTGTGAATATCATCTTGGTATTCAATCAATACTTGTCTTTATCCAATTGGTTTTATCAAAAACCACTGTTATCAGAGGAATATAAGACTTTTAAAATTTTTTTTTTTTTGAGACAGAGTCTCGCTGTGTCGCCCAGGCTGGAGTGCAGTGGCGCAATCTCAGCTCACTGCAAGCTCCGCCTCCCAGGTTCAAGCCATTCTCCTGCCTCAGCCTCCTGAGTAGCTGGGACTACAGGTGCCCACCACTACGCCCAGCTAATGTTGGTTTTTTTTTTTTGTATTTTTAGAAGGGACGGGATTTCACTGTGTTATCCAGGATGGTCTCGATCTGACCTTGTGATCTGCCTGCCTCGGCCTCCCAAAGTGCTGGGATTACAGGCGTAAGCCCGTAAGCCACCCCGCCCAGCTGAGGAATACAAGAGTTGTAAACACATATGCTTTTCCTACTACTTGTATATTTTTAATGTATTTTAGAGTTTCAAGGGCTATTTAATGGCTATTTCAGGAATATTGCCAAAGAAGTTTGAGTGGTTTTAAAAAATCTAAAATCTTGCCTGATTATTCTAAAATTGACATATAAAACTTATGTTAATCAGAATATACAAAAAATAATAAAAAAATTGTTATAACACTGTTACCCAAAAAAGTTTTATTTAAAGCTTGTCCTTTAAATTTTATTATTCTGCTTTCTCAGAATTAAGTAAGTTATACAGAAATAAAGGAAACATATCCTACGTTGCTGTTTCCAGATCATGTTAACAGCTATTTTACAATTTGAGTATTATTAACAACGTAACATTTTAATGTATTCTGGTTTCATGTATAAATTATTAAATTATTTGGATTTACTGGAGTTAGTGTGTAAAGCAAAGTTTTCATCTTAAACCATATGGTCTTTATAATAAAATAAATACGATGGAAATAACCCACTTTGTATATTTAACAGCATTTTCTGTCAAAACAAGAGCCTATAGTAAAATGAAAATAGGACTAACTGCATAATAGCAGAAATCAGGAAACCCCTTTAAAGCAATTTATTTCCTCTGAAAATGATTAAATATGAAACTGAAATTAAACATGCAGAGGAAAGGGAAGTAGGAAACAAAGATGAAAAAACAATTTCCTGATTCAAACATTATCCATAAACTATGGATATGTTTAAGAACAAATCAGAATACAGAATATTCTAGTCACAAGTTTATCAAAAAAACTGAGCTATTAGCTAAACTTTAACAGAATCAGGAATCCCAGTGATGGCCCAAAATAACTAGAACAGTTTTATAACAGTTTTCTACAATAAAATTATCTACTTGAAACAAGAGAGTTTATAATACATTTAGCAATGCTTTTTTACAGCACATGATATGACAAGTGAATGACCTGGATTATAGGATCTAATTCATGCAGTTACATAGGACTGTATATGTAGGAACAGATATAAACATGTATAGATACATTGATTGATTTATTTATAAAATTCATGGTTTGATGGTTCTTTCTGACCCTGCAGGATTAAGAATACAATAAACCTGACATGTCAATGAAGCCAAAAAGAGCACTCTAATTGATTTAATATATATCAATAACCCAGACAATTAAAAATCCTTTAAAGTACAGTCAAGTTTAGTACAAGTGATATGTCTGGGGTAGGGAGGATCAAGAGCTAACTTCTAGAAGTCTTCCAGCACAAGAAGGAAAGTCAATATACCATAATTGTACCAGTGGTTATTTCTAGAAAAATTATAGATCTTTATAGAACTAATAGGGAGTGTCCCTTGGAGCATTCATACAGAAGATACTGTCGTAACACCAAAAAATGGAGGGAAAAAAAAAAGCAAAAAAGACAGCATGACTTTTGAAAGTTAAAAGTTTTATCTTTACTGTCAAAAAAGTTAAAATTATATGACATTCTTAGTCATGAGAAAATGTCCTTCTGTAGTAATTATTAACATCTTATAGTAATTAACAAAAATTACTTACCTTGAACAATAAAATACAATTAAGGAGACAATAACTGTAAATAGAGTTGGCCTTTACGCATAGCAAGCAACTGTCTCTGTGGTATGGACTTTCCCAAAATATCTCCCACATGGGCCTATTCTTGATGCCTGAAATTCCTTTGTAGTTGGTGCCAGTCCAAAATGCAAAGAAAACCTATAGAACTCTTCATCTTAATTAAGAACACTATTTATTATAAACTAGCCTTTTAGGTCCTTTGAATTCTTTATAGTGTAACACATAGCTAGACCATGTTTGAAGAACATGTTGAAAATTGAGCTCGAGACAAGGAAGGACAGGAATACAGATATGAATACAAAAGTGGTTTGAGAGGCAAGATGAAAGAGCAGGGTACAGCCCTTGGGAAAAAGTGGAAGGTGCTACAAAAATGAGAGGCAGGGATGCATAAATAGAGTTTTATAAGGAAAATAAGGATAAACCTTTCCCTGCTCTACATTACATAGGGCTGGTTATAAAAGAAACCAGCCCTACTTGTAAAAGAGAAGTAATATTAGAAATAAATTGTATGGTATCATTAGCTAAAATAAATATTTAAGACAATAAAAAACTTTGATTTATATATTTAAGAACTAGTTTTCCCCCCAAAATAACCTTACAGATCTTTCAATTTTAACATTCGCTTATAGATAATTTGAAAAATACTACAAAGTATATAGAAAGATTAAAATCATCTCTAATTCCTTCAGCCTGTAATACCATTGTTAACACTGGGGAGGGATGTTGACTTTTAGGTTTTATCTGAGTGTGAAAATATATATATATAACAAAATTTGGATATTACATTGTTTCATATCTTCACTTTTATGTAATATTATATCGTGATCATTTTTCCCTGCCACTTAATACTCTTCATGGTTTTAAGGTCATATGATGAAAACTAGTGGTTTCTTAGTGTTTGTTATTTTGCTGAATTCTTTTGATTTTAAACCTACTTCTACAGCAAACTAAGGAGAATTATTTGACACTCCCCTCATCTGAAAAGCATATACCAAGCACCGAATGCAGTCAAGATTTTGCTCTGAATTAAAGAGTCTGAAAATTTTCGTGATTTCTCTTATTCAAAACATTTAACTGGGAAAGTAAACAAATAACTGTTAAAACTGAAAAGGGTCCAAGTGTTGGATCTCTGTTTGAACCAATATTGCAAAAGGCAGACACATGTCACAGTACTTACACTGTGTGTGTAAAATACTGTTTGGCTTTTAACTACAAGTGACGTTCAGAAATTCTGGCCCCTTTAGGTCTAGGAGCCAATTTAGGTCCTTGGTTTAATATCATTCAGCTGGCCTTCAGACTTTTTTTTTTTAAGACATAGTGTCTATTTCCTGCCCCATCCGTCAAAGACATGAGAGATGCACACACGTGTGTGTGTGTATAAATATTAATTATTTGACAGAAGTATCCAGTGATGAGACTTGAGGGCTCTTCTTACTTCCATGGCATTATTTGGGAAAGAAGCAGGAATTAGTCCCTCTGATGACAAATTTAGCACTAGAAGGAAAAAACAGAACAAGCAGCAAAGTGAATATGGTGAGAAAGAAATGAGAAGCTTAGGGGAACATATGGAGATGTCCAATCTATCCAATACTGTACAAGGCACAGGCTGGGCAGATGTTAATTTAAGGATGAAGGAGTCCTTAAGGAAGCAAGCTGGTCAAGAGATGAAAGGTTCATAAAAAGAATAGATGGACAGTAGATATTGGTTAGCCATAGATGATAGAAGTCAAATGTGCCTTGGTATCCTAGGAAATTTGGTTTACTTAGGAGGAAGAGCATACGTCTAAGGTTGAACAAGCAGGATTTAATTTTTATGAGGACCTACTGTGGTTTATATACTTCATATATGTTAGCTCATTTCCTTCTTCACAACATAAGTGCTACTTATTTTTCTTGTGCAGACGAGGATACTGGGAAATCTGAGTGATTAAGAAACTACTTCAAGGGTACACAGCTAGTAAATGGTGAAAACAAGATGCACAGATAAGTCTTTCTGCAAAACTTATATGCCTTTTCTACAATACCAAGCTGAACTGAACTTCAGAACTTAGCCTAATACTTTTAACAACATTATAACTTCATAAAGCAATCTACTTTCAGCTAACACAAAAGAAAGATACATTACATGAAACGAACAGTACAAGGGTGGGAAGACATTTAGAACAGCAATACCACTGAAAAAATTTAAACATAATTATAAATTATTTTCAGTAAAATAAGTGTCTAAAATTTCAAAGCGTTTCTAGAAACAATCTAAAGAGTGCTCTTTTCGTCTAATGAGAAACAAAGTCATTATTTTCCCCTCAAAAATGATTTGGTATCAATCAATCATTAGAGTAATTTCATACAACAAAGCCTTTCTTCCTCCTCAAAAATAACCAGTGTATTTTAAATTTCAAAGTAATTTTGATAGAAAGTATGAATTAAGTGAACTTAAAAGTTCCGAGTTATTTTACTTTTAAGCAGTAACATGCCCTTATAAGGGGAGAAATAGTACACAGTACATTATACAGATGTATTTTCTATTAGCATATTCAAAGGGTCAACTACAAGAGTAACAGATGATGTTTCATTTTAGTTACATTTTTGAGAGAGTTCGTTTTGTTTAGGGTTTATTATTCAAAGCCAACACAGAATTTTTTATTTTACTTTTTAAAAATGTTTAAATGGTTAAAACCCTACTTTAGGGTAATATAATCAAGATACATACAATAAGGAAAATACTAATAAATAAAAGCTATACTACTGGTTTCCCAAAACGCAATGTTTTTGAACATCAGTGGAAATTGTGGATGCTTACTATGAAATCTTAAGAGTTCTGAATTTTGATTATGAAAAGTAACCACATTTGATCATCTTTTCAATGACTTTCACGTGATACACGCTTTATGCTTTAGGGAAGCAAGAAAATGTCAGGTCATATAATTCAATTTTACTTAACGCATAATAAAATCTAGATTTAGAAAACAGAATGGGGTTTATTTGCAGTATTGAAGGTTAGCTGTCTTTACAATAAAATTGACTTAAACATTCAAGTATCTGAACATCCTAGTTCCTTTAAATTAAGAATACTCAAGAGTTACCCGGTGGCTCACGCCTGTAATCCCAGCACTTTGGGAGGCCGAGGCGGACGGATCACTTGAGGTCAGGAGTTTAAGACCAGCCTGGACAACATAGTGAAATCCTGTCTCTATTAAAAATGCAAAAAATTAGTCAGGCGTGGTGTCGCGCACCTGTAAGCCCATCTACTGAGATAGGAGAATCCCAGGCTGAGATAGGAAAATTGCTTGAACCTGGGAGCCGGAGGTTGCATGCAGCCAGTTGATATGGCGCCACTGCACTCCAGGCTGGGCAACAGAGCGAGGCTCTGTCAAAGCAAGCAAGCAAGCAAAGGAAAGAAACAGTACAGGACAGGACAGGACAAGAAAATAAAGAAATTTACTCTCATATAAATCCACCTCATACTATAGTGCAACTTATGTATTGAACACCTGCAATAGACGTAATCAAACTTTCCAATAATGAGAACATCCTGCACATCCACAGATATTTTCAGGAATTGAGGCACAACGGAATAACATAAACCAAAAAATCCACAAGGTGCATTGTCCGTCACACATAAATTGTAAATTCAGTTCAAATATTCATTCCCAATATTTCAACAACAACGATTTTTTTAATAAGAAAGTCATTCGTCAAAAAAGAGGCTGGTGCCCCCAAAACAAAGCTCCATCTAACTCCTGAGTCAAATAATGATATGAAGTACCCGAGACGGACCAATTTTCTTTTTTTTTTTTTTTTTGGTCAATATTTAAACTGAGGTTTTGGAAGTGGAAGAAATCTTAAAATAGCCACTTAGTCTTGTTTCCAGCCTTCAGGCAGCTGAAATGTAATTCCCAGGAACAGAGACCCTCCCTTCAGGGAAACGTGTATGTGTGTATGTTTGTGTTTAAAGGCCTACAGCAGTCAGAGATAGGATCACTGCCGTTTTAGTATGTTTTTTTAAAAAAAATTCTACTAGAGAGGAAAGAATGACACAATTTTCTTCGTCACAGGAAGGTGGGCCTGGGGGATCCCAGCCACCTCCGCAGACGCTAAGTTATGGAAAGCAGCCAAAACTCTGTATCAGGATGAGGCGTCCCCATGGGTTCTATGGAAACGAGAAACGCGGGGGGCCTAGTGCCTTCCAGGCTGCGGGCCGAGCTGCAGAGCTGCGCAAGCAGGAGCAGAGGAAGCGGCTCAGCCCAGTACTGCAGACAGGCGCTCGGTGGCAGTCCCCGCAGCGGCACCGGCGAGGCGTCGCGGGGTCTGCAGCCGCAGCCCACCAACTCCGGCGCCGAGAGCGAAGTCGGGAGAACTGCGGCTGGAGAAAGCGCGAGAGCCGGACACCGCTGCCGCTCACCCCAGCCGCTCCCTTTCTAGCCTCGCAGCCGGTAGGCAGAAACTTCGGAGGTACAGCCCGGGGAAGAAACAACCCCATAGAGACAGAATACACTGTGTCTTCCTAGCTGAGCCCCTTTACCTTCCCGGCCGAAGTGTCTTGGATGCTTCCTTCGGTGGCGGCGGCGGCAGGGGCGACGACTGCCGCTGCAGCACTCAACTGCTTCACTAATCCGGGCTCTGGGAAATAATTTCCCGCCGCGCGCTAGGCAGCCCCGGAAGCGATAGTAACATTTCCGGGTGGTTGTCAGTGACGCTCTGGAGCGGTCGCCAGGGTGGTAATATCTGGTGCCCAGCTTGAGTCTGGCCAGCGAGTCAGGCTCCTGCTAGATCAGCACCGGAGGTGGAAGACTGGTAAGTGATTTTACTGGGTTTTCTGCTGGGTCTGATATTAATGGCTGGCCGGGACTCTGTGCAGCATTTTGGCCAGCCCGAGAAGTGAGTGGGCTAGGGTTGAACCAGAAGGAGTCCCCATCCAACCCCGTGTCGCTTGACACCCAGTGCAGCTGGAGAAGGCCCTGGGATCCCGGCTTACCGTCTCATACACTCGCAAAATCTGTCTCCGACTTGGAACTCGACCTCGGGTCACCAAGTGTCCCTGGACGAGGCCGAAGACACCGTGTACCGTGACTCGGCGTTGTGCCGAGTTTCTCTGCCCATGATCAACGAGTGTCCTATCTCCCATTAGCAGTGTTTGGCCACTCTCGATTCCTGAGTACTGTTTCCGTAGTTCTGGGGTGCCATGCCTGGAAGGCAGGAAGTTGGCTGAAGAAGACATCTTTTACAAACATTTGGGAAGTGAGATGGGGAGGTTCCTTCCTGATTTAGAATTAATTGAAGGTTCCCCCCGCCATTTGAATTGGGTGAGAAGAACGGTCTTTGTTTTCCTGGCTGAGACGTGAGAGAACAAGCTTGTAATTTCATGCTTGGGCATTAGATGCATTTTTGGAAAACAGTGATCTGTAAGTAGGTGTGCTTTCAGAAAGGAATGCTTGCGCTCTGCCCCAGGCTTTGTCGATAATGAAGGATTCAGGAGAATTGTGGATGGAGGTCTGAGGTAGCCAGAATAGTTGTAAAGAGAAATCGCTTCCGACAAAGGGATAATGTGAGGAAAGGTGCTCATTTAAAATTTGAAAGATGTGATGTAGTGAACCTTGGCGACTTCTCTTAAGTAATGCAATTTCTTAGGTAAGTAGTTTTCACTTGCCACCTTGTATTTAAATAATTTCCTCCCCACCAACGCCCCGTAAAAGGCAGCTATTATTTTTCAAAACAGTAAGTTCCCAAAAGAGTTGTAGGTACTATTGCATTTTCTTTATGTATTGCATAAAACATTTTCTTTATCGGAGCATACTCATAAAGAAAAATGCAGTATGTTCAATTCAAGGACCCTGTTACACCAGGCCAGTGCCTTCTTACCTTTTGAGAATAATGCAGCCAAACCATATTTAGGACAGCACATTGATTTTCTAACCTTGTTGGTTAATAATTCAACAAACTTATAATCTCCCCATTAATCCCAATTTTGACATTTTGTTGAATCTTGTATTTTTTGTTTATTTCTCCAGTTGAAAGTATTATAAATTACTTCAGGGATACTGTATATTTTATCTGTACAGCAACTAGTTTTTAGGGGCAGTGATTTATCTCTATTAATTGTTCTTGAATGTAGCCAATCATTAATACCCAGAGTAGATACTGTCTGCCAGGCACTTTACATGTATTGTTTTATTTAATGCTTAATAATAAAATCACAAAATTGTATTATTTCTATTTTGCAACACATTTTATACTGAGACTCAAAGAGGTTGTGCTTTTCCATAAGTTATACAATTAAATGGCGCAATTAAAATTTGAATCCAGTCTACCTGACTCTAAATTTTGGCTCTAAACTGTGCTCTATACCTTTATAAGTAAACATAATAGTATCATTATTTTCACTCCCAGGTAAAAATGGATAGATAGTATGTCACATTCAGAAATCAAGTGGATAGCAAAACTTGAGGATAAAAGGGACTTCAGGGATGTGTTCATCACCATAAGGTAATTTTGACATGTAAATAATGCAGTTTCTTTACTGCCTTTATCCTTGGCCAGTTTTATTATCCTAATTCAAACAAATGCTTATACTGTACATTGGCATAACACGTGGGGCAAATACAGAAGATCTGGAGACCATCAGCAAGCATATTGGTGACTCTGAGTCCACAGTATCAGCTAACTATCTCTTTAGGCAGCTTTTCACACACACATTTGTATACATGTGTATTTGTGTGTGTGTGTGTGTGTGTGTGTGTAGGGAGAGAAAATGAGTAAATGAGCACAAATTCATAAAACTGAACTCTAATGATTTATAAGGAATTATTAGCAAAACTGTGCTGTTCCACTCACACAACTCTCAAACAGATGGGGATTATCACATAGTTTCAGGGAATATGCTTAATTAAACCTGCCCATCCCAATACCCTGTTCTATTTAGAGAAACAGAAATAGCCTAATTTTCAGAGAATTTACAAAAATTTAGTTGAAATGACCAATACTAGAAATGACATAGAACTTAATTCTAAAGAATATCCTGTTTTACAACTATATAGGTATAGCTAGCCTCAAATACTAATGTGTATTTGATTACATTGCATTGACTTGTAGGCAGATCTTTGCATTGACTTGTAGACAGATCCCATAGGCAGATCTCAGGGATATTTTGGTATCAAATTTCAGTGCTTATGAAGGTTGAGATTATGTCTGTTTTATTCATCATCTCATACCCAGCATCTAGCACTATGCCTGGCGTGTAATAGAAGCTCAATAAATAAGTCAGGAACCGTGACTCATGACTGTAATCCCAATACTTTGGGAGGCTAAGACATGAGGATTTGAATCCAGGTCCTCTAAATTTTGGCTCTTTTTACTGTGTTCTATACTTCCTCTAATAAATAAACATAGGTTACAGTGAACTATGATCACACTACTGCACTCTAATCTACACAACAGAGTAAGACCCTGTCTCTAAAAAATAAAAAATAAACATTTATTGAATGAATGATTCCTTTTAAAAATGTTATTTATCCACTGAGAAGTATTTGTACATTTTTTTAAAGGATTTACCACATAAATAAATATTTATTGTTACTCACCTTGACCCTGAAATACAGTGTCCACTCCACACTCATTCATAAAAGGCAATGTGCTATTCTGTAAAGACGACTGGACTGTGAGTCAGGAGATGAGAGAATATCTAATATTTTTTCTGTGCTTATTCTCTGCTATTCAGTGTTAAATTACTCCTCACAGCACAATAGGTAAGTATTATCCTCCTTTTACAGATACTAAAACTGAGGCAAAGATAAGCTTTGTAAATTGTCCTAGGTTACACATAGTCATTAAACACAGCTATGATTTGAATGAAGGCCTGTGACCCCAAAAGTGATCATCTTAACCACTTTGCTATACAGCCTCCAGTTGAATTTTTAATCCTGGCTCAGCTGCTAAATGTGTACAAAAGCAAATTTATTTCTCTGGATATCTTGTTTCTCATCTATAACATATAGGAGTTTGATGGATTAGATTATCTGTAAGGTCCCTCCTACCTCAAAAATCCTCTGACTTTAGTTGACTCCCAAGTATTATCTGAATATAGCAGTTCTAGTGTGCCAGAAAACCCTCATCAATTTTGATGTGTTTCATGTGAGCTTTTTATGTGTTCACATCTTCCACAATGGTGGACACAGAATGATGTTTTTGCAATAGGAAGAATAGAGTTAAAAAAATCACAGTCATGCTTTTTTTTTTTTTTTTTTTTTTTTTTTTTTTTTTTTTTTTTTTTTTTTTACCAGCTATGACACTAATAAGTCACTGAACCTTTGTGAGCTTATATTTTCATATGTAAAATGGATCCATAGGATTGCTGTGAGGGTTAAGTGGGTTGACATATAAAGCCTCAAACATGTCTGATACACAACTGCTATGAAATAAATGTTGATTCTTTTTCTTGCTCAGTCTTGCAAGGATAAAAGATTAGTGGATATAAAAATGCTTTATAAATTAGACAAAGGTAAAGAATTTTTTCACTTAGAGTCTACTAGGAGAGATAAAGTTATATACAAAAATAATTATATGTGGGGCAATTTACATACATCATTGAACACAAAACATGATGGGAATGCAAAGAAAAGAGATTTTTTTTTTTTTCCAGGAGGGCAGATGAGGAAAGACCTCATAAAAAAGGTAATATTGAGTTTGTGCCCTATAGGATGGTAAGGATTTTGGCAGGGGAACAAGAGGGAGAAGTGTTCTACTGGAAGATGCAAAGGTGTCAGAAAACAGAAATAGTACCTAGGTCACTTTGAATATGTAAGATGGATGAAGGCTGGTAATAAAGCTAAGGTAAAAAGCTGAGCTTAGGACAAGCTGTAGATAACTGTGGGCAAGTTAAAGATGTTAGGCATTTAACAATAAGCAATAATCTGTGTGTATAACTAGGATGGGGTGGAGGATGGAGTTGGCATTTGTTTTATTTGTTATGGAAAGATGCCCATTTGTTACGGAAGTATTAGAGTGTTACAAATATGCCAAAAAGGAAAGAGAAAGGAAGAGTGGCCCATGATCCCACCACTCAGAAATAACTTATGATTTTTCTCTGTATTATTACAGATTTGCATATATGTGCTTTTAAAATAAAAATGAAATAATACTATCTGTATTGTCTTGTGACCTGCTTTTTTCAATGTGCTACACCATGAATTTTCCCATGTCAATAAATTTGCTTCTATAAAATAATATTTAGGGCCTGCATGCTATTCAATTTTATGAATATGTAATAACTTTTAAACTGACTTCTTTCTGTTAAGTAATAGTACAATAAAGTTTTTTATAGTAAAATATTTAGACATATTTGTATCTATTTTCTTATTACAAATTGTAGAAGGAGAAATGGTGACCCACAGGTTATGAACACATATAATACTACATGTATTGCCATATCAATCAAATTTTTAATTTAAACTTGGTGCAAAATTCCTGAGGTATGAAAGGGTATATAATGAGGCATTAGCCTCCCTCTCACCTTGTTGTCCTCCGTACTCACAGCTAGCCCTTATAGCACCTTGTGTGGTTAGAAAAGGGTACCCCCTTCTGGAGGATCCGCAACTCTTGGATATACAGTGTGTAACTGATGGTACTTTTTTTTTCTTTTTATTATTATACTTTAAGTTCTAGGGTACCTGTGCACAATGTGCAGGTTTGTTACATATGTATACATGTGCCATGTTGGTGTGCTGTACCCATTAACTCATTTACATTAGGTATATCTCCTAATGCTATCCCTCCCTGCTCCCCCGACCCCACAACAGGCCCTGGTGTGTGATGTTCCCCATCCTATATCCAAGTGTTCTCATTGTTCAGTTCCCACCTATGAGTGAGAACAGGAGGTGTTTGGTTTTTTGTCCTTGCGATAGTTTGCTGAGAATGATGGTTTCCAGCTTCATCCATGTCCCTACAAAGGACAAAATTGATAGACCGCTAGCAAGACTAATAAGAAGAAAAGAGAGAAGAATCAAATAGACCCAATAAAAAATGATAAAGGGGATAATTGATGGTACTTTTGTAAGGATTGGAAAAAGGCATCCTTTTCTCTGTGGCAACAGCCCTGCAAGGACACAGGGCTGGGCCGCCAAAGTATGGGCTGGATTCAGCCCCTACTCACCTCCCTAGATTGAGTACTTTTGTGACAGGTACTGCACCTGCCTTTTTGACTGTTTACTTTCTAAAAGTCAACACTAAGGCCAAATGCAGACTTTGTTAAAATACAGAAGACAAGGTTGGCCGGCACAGTGGCTCATGCCTGTGACCCCGGCACTTTGGGAGGCCAATGCGGGCGGATCTCTTGAGACGAGGAGTCCAAGACCAGCCTGATCTGCATGGTAAAACACCATCTCTACCAAAAAAATACGAAAATTTGCTGGGTGTGATGGTGGGCACCGGTAATCCCAGCTACTCCTGGAGTCCGAGGCAAGAGAATCACTTGAACCCAGGGGACAGATGTTGCAGTGAACTGAGATCATGTCACTGCACTCCAACTTGGGTGACAGAGTGAAAGATTCTCTCAAAAAAATTACAGAGGACAAGGTCAAACTTTAGTGCATCCCTTGAAATACATACATTCCATATAAAAAGTTTTAACAAATATAAAAGCTCAAAATGATACAATGTCATTTTGACTAATTAGGCAATGCAGTATAATATAAACAACTGAATTCAGAGAGGATCTGGAGTTGAGCTTAAACTAATGAACATATAATGATAGCCTTGAAGAAGTTACTTAAATTCTCTGAGCCACAGTTTCTTCATCTGTAAAGTGGTAATACTGTCAAGTTTATGGGTTTACTAAGATTAAATGTAATGTGTGTAAGTACACAGGCATCAGAAAAAAATTATCAAGGGTCTGTAGTATTGTTTTTTGTTTTTAATAAACTCACTGTTTTAAAATAAGGTCTGTGGCTCCAACTATGAAGTCAAACAGACTTGGATTCGAATCCCAACTCTGTCACTAGTTGTATGACAGAAAGTTACTTTTCTACTGTTTCATTATTTGTAAAATGGGAATAATGATGTCTTCATAGGCCTTTTGTGAAGATTAAATAAAACAATGCATGCATAGAGTTTAATATTGGTGCCTGGTGTAGTAAGGCACTTTATTTGTTCAAATTCCCGAAGAAACAGATGCCAAGAGGAGATTAGATGTACAAGATGTTTATTGGGGAAACTGCTTGTGAAGAATAAAAGAGAGGAAGTGGGAGTAGGAAAGAAATGCCTTTAGGCCTCGGTGCACATCTGACAGCCTAAAAAGAAGAGAAGGAAGGAAGAAAGAAAGAAGAGTTGAGTAAGAATACAAAGTGCTGCACTGTTCTAAGAAAGCTTCAACTAGGCCAGTGCAGAGTTCAAAAGCCGAAGTTGTGTATTAGAGGAATCCCATGTTGCCACGGTATTCAATGTTAGGTATTAGTAAAAACGATCAATAGTTGTCATATGCTAAAACTTACAAATATATTTGAATTTCAAATCTTGAATTTCACTGCCTGTTCCACCCCCTCCTGCCCTCAAGAAAAGTATAATCCCTACTGCCAGACATTGATACTAACATTTGAGTCATATGTGCTTACACTATCTTCTTATATTTTAGAATACAGTTTTGTTAGCCAGAACAGTTAGGAATCAAAACATCTGTTCCCAATAACAGTTTAGAAATGCAAACATTAGCTAAGCAACTGATTTTTGGCATCACGTGGTTAAACACACACTGTTGTCTAAATTTCTAAATTCAGGTAGCCAATTAAATATAATGTAAATTTTTTTTTTCTTTTTCCTGAGACAGGGTCTCACTCTGTCACCCAGCCTGGAATACAGTGGTACATCACAGCTCACTGCAACCTTGAATTCCTGGGCCCAAGGGCTCCTCCCACCTTGGCCTCCCAAGTAGCTGGGGCTACAGGTGTGCGCTACTATGTAAAAAATTTTTTTATTTTTTGTGGAGAGAGTTTCTCACTGTGTTGCCCAACCTGGTCTCGAACTCTTGTACTGAAGTAGTCCCCCTGCCTTGGCCTCCCAAAGTGCTGGGATTATAGGCATGAGGCACCACGCCCGGCCTCATGCTTGTAATCCCCGTACTTTGGGATCCATGGTTAGAATATTAGCCTAACACTTAAATGTCTATTTGCCTCTTTACCAAAGATACCTCTGTAGCCACAAAGGTAAAAATATAGTTTCATAGGATCCTTCCCCCCAACCTCCACCACCTTTTGTCGTTTTAATAAGTAAACATAGAGATCCATAATTTCAATAGTTTTCAAATGGTAGGTTACAAGCCATCAATTTGGTGAGTCATAGCCTGTATTTTTGTTTCAGATACATGTGGTTTCAGGATTGGGGATATAAAATGTATTTGTTACTGCGAAACACAGCTGAATTAGAAAACAACTAATTTAGATTAACTATCATACACGAGGAAATGAAGATTAAAGAGGCGATTTAACATAATGGATAACTCAGGAAACATGTGACTTGAACCAGAGGCTAGGTCTTAAGAATCTAAATTTAGGGCTTTTTCTTCTTATCATGCTTCCTGGAAAAGGCTTCTTGTTTGCTCTACTTAATAGGGCATACAGTTATTCCAGTTGAGTAATATGGTAGTGCTTTTCTGTCACTTTTGTTATGTGTTTGCTAAGATTTACCCAAAAGATCACTTCCCTGACCCTAGCCATGGGGTATCAGGGAGGTTGTACAGCTGCAGTTGTTTCTAGCAGCTAGCGGTTATGCCACACTGCCAGTTTACTGTCCATTTTCCTTCCAGGGAGCACAGTTAATTCAACACTTTAGAGTTTAAACTGAGCAGTGATAGGAAATCATTTTGAAGAGCATTATACTGAGGAGGTCTGAATTTTTGTATTACAGCTGAATATTTTGTGCTTCATTGTGTCATAACTTTTTTTTTAATCTTTCTTATTTTTTATTTTTTTGGAGATGGATTCTCACTCTGTCGCCCAGACTGGAGTGCAGTGGAACTATCTCGGCTCACTGCAACCTCCGCCTCCCAGGTTCAAGCAATTCTTCTGTCTCAGCCTCCCGAGTAGCTAGGACTACAGGCACACACTGCCACGCCCAGCTAATTTTTTTTTTATTTTAGTAGAGATGAGGTTTCACCATGTTGCCCAGGCTGGTCTTGAACACTGAGCTCAGGCAATCCACCTTCCTCAACCTCCCAAAGTGCTAGGATTACAGGTGTGAGCCCCTGCACCTGGCCCTATGTCACGACTTTTTTTTTTTTTTTTTTTGAGACAGTCTTGCTCTGTCACCCAGGCTGGAAGGTTGGAGTGCAGTGGCGCAATCTTGGCTCACTGCAACCTTCGCCTCCCAGGTTCAAGCAATTCTCGAGTCTCAGCCTCCCGAGTAGCTGGGATTACAGGCATGCGCCACCATGCCCAGCTAATTTTTGTATTTTTAGTAGAGACGGGGTTTCACCATATTGGCCAGGCTGGTCTGGAACTCCTGACCTCAAGTGATCCACTTGCCTTGGCCTCCCAAAGTGCTGAGATTGCAGGTGTGAGCCACCACGCCCAGCCATTGTGACATTTCTTTACCCATCTTCCTTGACTTTTCAAACTTCAGCTCATCAAATATTTTTCATTTAAAAAATGCAAGTTTTGTGTACAATCACGTAACAATTTATTCCTTTAAATTTTTTCAGATATATCATTCTTTCCTTCTCTAGCATATATTCATTCTAGCCATCAGAAATGCTCATGGCAGTTCAGTTCTTCCAAGGTGATCCAGTCTGTCCTCCGCTGTTAAGAGCTTTCACTGGGAAGGAATTTAGGAGTGGAGCTGGTTGTAAATGCGGACCTTCTAGGCTCTGTTTCTGTGTTGCTTTCTTTTACTTTTTTTTTCTTTTTTGAGATGGAGTCTGGCTCTGTTGCCCAGGCTGGAGTACAGTGGTGCAATCTTGGCTGACTGCAATCTCCTCCTCCCAGGTTCAAGCGATTCTCCTGCCTCGGCCTCCCACTTCTGCCTCGGGCCCCCACTCCTGCCTCAGCCTCCCGTAGGCTCTGTTTCTATATTGCTTTCTGTACTCTGGTATCCTTTAGTGTTGCCAGTGCTTATTCTTTTGATTAACTTTACTTGGTAATTACCTTTCTAAGGCCTTCTCATTTGTCTAACTCAGCAGTTCTCAAACTTTTGGTCTCAGTAGTCTTTTGTACTCTTAAAATTGCTGAAGACCTCAGAGAGTTTTATTTATGTAATTATATCTACTTATATTTTTTGTATTATAAATTAAAATGAAATATTTTGAAAATATTTATTTAANCCCACTTCTGCCTCGGGCCCCCACTCCTGCCTCAGCCTCCCGTAGGCTCTGTTTCTATATTGCTTTCTGTACTCTGGTATCCTTTAGTGTTGCCAGTGCTTATTCTTTTGATTAACTTTACTTGGTAATTACCTTTCTAAGGCCTTCTCATTTGTCTAACTCAGCAGTTCTCAAACTTTTGGTCTCAGTAGTCTTTTGTACTCTTAAAAATTGCTGAAGACCTCAGAGAGTTTTTATTTATGTAATTATATCTACTTATATTTTTTGTATTATAAATTAAAATGAAATATTTTTGAAAATATTTATTTAAACAAACCACTACATATTAACATAAACAGCTTTAAAAAAAAAAGCTATATTTTTCAAAACAAATTTTAGTGGAAGAGTGGTATTGTTTTATATTTTGCAATGTCTCTTCAATGTCTGGCTTAATAAAAGAGAGCTGAATTTCAGATCTGCTTCTGCATTCAGTCTTTGGTGAAATATTGTTTTGGTTGAAGAATAAGCAAAACCTAACCTTACACATGTATGTAGTCGGAAAAGAAGGGAGTTATTTAAATGGCCTTTTCAGATAATTGTGAATATTCTTCTTTGATCACCAAAATTTAACAAGTAGAATTTTATTAAAATTTAGTTGCAATATAGAATTTGAAATCATATCAGTTTATTTTGGGCACACTATTACATTAAAATCTCTTGGTCTATTTTGTACTTTGAATAAATCTTTTACAAATAGATGATTCTGTTACATAATGTACCAGCCTTTTGGAAAATATTGATTCATTGAGGTATGCTGATTTTCTAAATCTTAATAAATTTCATTATACAATGTTAAAAATTCCCATTAGTTAATATCACCAGTAGTCTCATCAGAAGAATCTTGTAGTATTGGAAAACTGACCATTTGACAGTATACAAATTTTCTAAAATTTGTAATTTTTGCTTGGAAAGCTCAAATTTTATCATTGACAACAAATATGGTCTGGTGTTTTCATTGAAGTTCCACCCAATTTGATTAATTTTGAGAAAATATATAGTGTATACAAAGGTTAATGAAAGTATTAATAGTAATTTTTGACCCAGTACACTGGCTCAGGCCTGTAATCTCAGCACTTTGGGAGGCAGAGGTGGGTAGATCACTTGAGGTCAAGAGTTCAAGACCAGCCTAGCCAACATGGCGAAGCCCCATCTCTACAAAAAAAAATTATATATATATATATATATATACACATATATACACACACACACACACACAAATTAGCCAGGTGTGGTGGCATGCACCTGTAATCCCAGTTACTTGGGAGGCTGAGGCATGAGAATTACTTGAACTTGGGAGGTAGAGGTTGCAGTGAGCAGAGATTGCAACACTGCACTCCCTCCTGGGCAACAGAGTGAGACTCTGTCTCAATAAATAAATAAATAAATAAATAAATAAATAAGTAGTAATTTTTACTTCCTATCAAAGACATAAGCAAACCTGGCACTATTCTGAGTGTGTAAGGGTGAAAAAATACAATGAGTACTGTGGTAGGCAGGTTAACGGCCTCCATGAGATACCTACATCCTAATCTATAGAACCTGTGACTATGTTATGTTACATGGCCAAGGGGAATTAAGGTTACAAGTGGAATTAAGGTTGCTAATCAGTTTACCTTAATATAGTGAGATTATCATGGATTATCCAAGTGGTCTCAATGTAATTACAAGGGTTCTCAAAAGTGGAAGAGGGAGGTGAAAAAGAATTCTGAATAATGCAGTGGGAAAAAGACAACCCACTTAGCTAGCTAGAAAATGGAGGAAGTGGGCCACAAGTCAAGGAATGAGGGCAGCCTCTAAAGCTGGAACATGCAAAAGAAACAATGATTTATCCCCAGAATCTCCAAAAAGGAATGAAGCTCCTCTCACCACTTGATCTTAGCTTTGTGAGACCTGTTTCAGATTTCTGACTTAGAAAACTGTAAGATAAGAATTTTGTGTTTTTATGCCAATAAATTTGTGGTGATTTATTATAGCAGCAATGGAAAACTAATATAACTTCTTGTTTTTTGTTTTTTGTTTTGGAGGCGGACGCTCGCTCTGTCGCCCAGGGTAGAAGGCAGTGACATGATCTTGGCTCACTACAACCTCTGTCTCCTGGATTCAAGCTATTCTCCTGCCTCCGCCTCCTGAGTAACTGGGATTATAGGCGCCTGCCACCATGCCCAGCTAATTTTTGTATTTTTAGTACAGGTGAGGTTTCACCATGTTGGCTAGGCTGGTCTCGAACTCCTGACCTCAGGTGATCCACCCGCTTCAGCCTCCCAAAGTGCTGGGATTACAGGCGTGAGCCACCGCACCCAGCCTGATTTCCTAAAGTGTCAAAGATTTTGCACTTTTAGTACAAATGTCAATATAGCAAAAATGACATATAATGTTTTATTGTTATGAAAATAGTTTTGACGTTGCACACCACCTGAAAGAATATCAGGACTCCCTCAGAAGTTTGTAGATTATACTTTGGGATTTCATAAATAACTTCATAATTTCTCTGTGCCAGCCACTAGCCTGGGAAATGGGATACAAAAGTTAAGAAGATATAGTCTTGTTTTAAGAAGATTATGTAGTCTGGTGGTTGAGAAAGTAATATGGTTTGGACATTTGTCCCCTCCCTCCAAATCTCATGTTGAAATATGATCCCCAGTGTTGGAGGTGGGGAATGTTGGGAGGTGTTTGGATCGTGGTGGTGGATCCCTCATGAATGGCTTGGCGCCGTCCATGTGGTAATGAATTCACTTGAAGAGCTGATTGTTTAAAAGAACCTGGTACCTCCTCCCCCTCTCCTGCATGTGATACACAGGCTCCTGCTTTGCCCTCTGCCATGACTAAGCCTCCTGAGGCCTCACCAGAAACTGAACAGATGCTGGCACTGTGCTTGTACAGCCTGCAGGACCATGAGCCCCTATTTTAATGGGGTTGTTTGTTTTTCTCTGGTAAATTTCTTTGAGCTCCTTTAGATGCTGAATATTAGATCTTTGTCAGATGCATGGTTTCCAAATATTTTCTCCCATTCTGTAGGTTGTCTATTTACTCTATTGATAGTTTCTTTGTCAAAAATCACATGCTTGTAGATACGCGACCTTATTTCTGATATGGGCTCCCTATTCTGTTCCATTCGTCTATGTGCCTGTTTTTGTACCAATACCAAGCTGTTTTGGTCGCTGTTGCCTGTAGTGTAGTTTGAAGTTAGGTAACACAATTCCTCCAGCTTTGTTCTTTTTGTTTAGGATTACCTTGGTTATTCAGGCTCTTTTTTTAGTTCCATATACATTTTAAAATAATTTGTTCTAGTTCTGTGAAGAATGTCATTGGTGGTTTGATAGGAATAGCATTGAATCTATAAATTACTTTGGGCAGTGTAGCCATTTTAATGATATAGACTCTTTCTATCCATGAGCATGGGATGTTTTTCCATTTGTTTGTGTTTTCTCTGATTTCTTTGAGGACTGTTTTGTAATTCTCATTGTAGAGATCTTTCACTTCCTTGGTTAGCTGTATTTTTAGGTATTTTATTTTTGTGGCACTTGTGAATGGGATGGCCTTTCTGATTTGGCTCTCAGTTTGGTTGTTGTTGGTATACAGGAATGCTGATGATTTTTGTACTTTGATTTTGTATCCTGAAACTTTGCTGAAGTTGTTTATCAGCTGAAGGTGCCTTTGGGCTAAGACTGTGGGGTTTTCTAGATATAAAATCATGTCATCTGCAAACAGATAGTTTGACTTCCTCTCTTTCTATTTGGATGTCCTTTGTTTATTTCTGTTCTCTGATTGCTCTGGCTAGGACTTTTGATACTATGTTGAATGGAAGTGGCAAGAGAGGGCATCCTGGTGCTAGTTTTCAAGGGGAAACTGCTTCCAGCTTTTGCCTATTCAATATAATGTAGGCTATGGGTTTGTCATAGATGGCTCTTATTATTTTGAAATATGTTCCTTCAGTACCTTGTTTATTGAGAGTTTTTAACATGAAGAGATGGTGCATGTTATCAAAAGCCTTTTCTGTGTCTATTGAGATAATTATGTGGCTTTTGTCTTTAGATCTGTTTATTTGATGAGTCACATTTATTGATTTGAGTATGTTGAATCAACCTTGCATCCTGGGAATGAAGCCTACTTTATCATGTTTCATAAGCTTTTTGATGTGCTGCTAGATTCAGTTTGCAAGTATTTTTTTGAGGATTTTTGCACTGATGTTCATCTAGAATATTGGCCTGAAGTTTTTTTTTTTTTTTTTTGCTTTGTCTCTGTCAGGTTTTGGTATCAGGATGATGCTGGCCTCATAGAATGAGTTAGGAAGAAGTACCTCCTTTTCAATTTTTTGAAATAGTTTTAGTAGAAATGGTACCAGCTCCTGTTTGTACATCTGGTAGAATACAGTTGTGAATCCATCATCTACTTCTGGGCTTTTTTTGGTTAGTCAGCCATTTATTGCTGGTTCAATTTCAGAGCTTCTTCTTATTCTGTTCAGGGATTTAATTTTTTCCTGGTTCAGTCATGAGAGGATGTATGTGTCCAGGAATGTATCCATCTCTTCTAGATTTTCTAGTTCATGTACATAGAGGTGTTTATAATATTCTCTGATAGTTGTTTTTATTTCTGTGTAGCCAGTGGTAATATCCCCCTTATTATTCCTGATTGTGTTTATTATTTCTGATTGTGTTTATTATTTCTGATTGTGTTTGTTATTTCTGATTGTGTTTATAATCTTCCCTCTTCTTCTTCATTAATCTGACTAGCAATCTATCAATTTTTTCAAATTTTTTTGAAATCCAGCTCCTGGATTTATTGATCTTTTAAATGGCTTTTCTTGTCTCTGTCTCATTCAGTTCAGCCCTTATTTTGGTTATTTCTTGTCTTCTACTAGCTTTGGATTTGTTTGCTTTTGGTTCTCTAGTTCTTTAATTGTAATGTTAGCTTGTTAACTTGAGATCTTTCTAACTTTTTGATGTAGGCATTTGGTGCTATAAATTTCCCTCTTAACACTGTCTTAGTTGTGTTCCAGAGATTCTAGTACATTGTATCTTTGTTTTTAGTTTCAAAAAACATTTTGATTTCTGCCTTTATTTCATTATTTACCCAAAAGTCATTCAGGAGCATGTTATTCAATTTCCATGTAATTGTATCATTTTGAGTGTTTTTTGTTTGTTTGTTTTTGACATGGAGCCTCATTCTGTCTCCCAGACTGGAGTACAATGGTGCAATCTCAGCTCACTGTAACCTCCACTTCCTGGGTTCAAGTGATTCTCCTGCCTTAGCTTCCCAAGTTGCTGGAATTACAGGCATGTGCCACCACACCTGGCTAACGTTTTGTATTTTTAGTAGAGATGGGGTTTCACCATGTTGGCCAGGCTGGTCTTGAACTCCTGACCTCAGGTGATCCACCCACCTCAGCCTCCCAAAGTGCTGGGATTACAGGCATGAACCACCATGAGTGAATTTTTTAGTCTTGAGTTCTAATTTGATTGTGCTGTGGTTTGAGAGACTGTTATGATTTCATTATTTTTTTTTTTTTGCATTTGCTGAGGAGTATTTTATTTCTGATTATGTGATCAATTTTAGAGTAAGTGCTATGTGGCAATGAGAAGAATTTATGATTCTGTTGTGTTTGAATAGAGAGTTCTGTAGATATCTATCAGGTTTATTTGATCCAGAGCTGAGTTCAGGTCCTGAATATCAGAAATATTAATTTTCTGTCTTGATCATCTATCTAACATTGTCAGTGGGGATATTAAAGTCTTCTGCTATTATTGTGTAAGAGTCTAAGTCTCTTTGAAGGTCTCAAATAACTTGCTTTATGAATCTGGGTGCTCCTTTATTGGGTGCATATATATTTAGGGTAGTTAGGTCTTCTTATTGAATTGAACCCTTTACCATTATGTAATGTCTTTCTTTGTCTTTTTTTAATCTTTGTTGGTTTGAAGTCTCTTTTGTCAGAAACTAGGATTGTAACACCTGCTTTTTTCTATTTTCCATTTACTTGGCAAATTTCTCTCCATCCCTTTATTTTGACCCTATGTGTGTCATTGCATGTGAGATGGGTCTCTTGCAGACAGCATACAACTGGGTCTTGGTTCTTTATTCAGCTTGCTACTCTGTGTCTTTTAATTGTGGCATTTATCCCATTTACATTTAAGGTTGATTTTGTTATGTGTGAATTTGATCCTGTCATCTTGATGCTAGCTGGTTATTTTGCACACTTCTTATGTGGTTGTTTCGTAGTGTCATTTGTCTGTGTATGTTAGTGTGTTTTTGTAATGTCTGGTAGTGTTTTTTCCTTTTTATATTTAGTGCTTCCTTCAGGAGCTCTTGTAAGGCAGGTATGGTGGTAACAAATTTCCTCAGCATTTGCTTGTCTGAAAGTGATCTTTTTTCTCCTTCACTTAGGAAACTTAGTTTGGCTGGATACAAAATTCTGGGTTGGAATTGCTTTTCTTTAAGAATGCTAAATATTGGCCCCCAATATCTTCTGGCTTGCAGGGTTTCTTCTAAGAGGTTCACTATTAGTTTCATGGGCTTCCCTTTGTAAGTGACTTTTGTCTCCTGCTGCCTGTATTGGTCAGTTCTCACGCTGCTATAAGGACATACCTGAGGCCAGATGCAGTGGCTCACACCTGTAATCCCAGCACTTTGGGAAGCCGAGGCAGGTAGATCACGAGGTCAGGAGTTCAAGACCAGCCTGGCCAAGATGATGAAACCCCATCTCTACTAAAAATACAAAAGTTAGCCTGATGCAATGGCAGGCGCCTGTAATCCCAGCTACTTGGGAGGCTGAGGCAGGAGAATCACTTGAACCCAGGTGGCAGAGGTTGCAGCAAGCTGAGATCACGCCACTGCACTACAGTCTAGGTGACAGGGTGAGACTCTGTCTCAAAAAAAAAAAAAGGCATACCGGAGACTGGGCAATTTATAAAGGAAAGAGGTTTAATTGACTCACAGTTCCTCGGGAAACTTGCACTCATGGCAGAAGGCAAAGCAAACACTTCCATCTTCACAAGACAGCAGGAGAGAGAAGAATGAGAGCCAAGCGAAGAGGGAAGCCCCTTATAAAACCATCAGATCTCGTGAGAACTCACTATCATGAGAACAGCATGAGGGTAAGCACTCCCTTGATTCAATTACTTCCCAGAGGGCTCCTCTCACAACACGTTGAGATTATGAGAACTACAATTCAAGATGAGATTTGGATGGGGAAACAACCAAACTATATCACTGCCCTTAACAATTTTTCTTCCATTTCCACCTTGAAGAACCTGATGATTATGTGTCTTGCGGATGATCTTCTCATGGAATATCTTTTTTTTTTTTTTTTTGAGACATAGTCTCACTCTGTTGCCCAGGCTGGAGTGCAGTGGCGCAATCTCAGCTCACTGCAAGCTCCGCCTCCCAGGTTCATGCCATTCTCCTGCCTCAGCCTCCCGAGTACCTGGGACTACAGGTGCCTGCTACCACACCCAGCTAATGTTTTTTGTATTTTTAGTAGAGATGGGGTTTCACCATGTTAGCCAGGATAGTCTCAATCTCCTGACCTCGTGATCCACCTGCCTCAGCCTCCCAAGTGCTGGGATTATAGGCCTGAGCCACCGTGCCCAGCCTTCTCATGGAATATCTTACTGGAGTTCTCTGCATTTCCTGAATTTGAATATTGGCCTATCTAGCAAGGTTGTAGAAGTTCTTGTGGATAATATCCTGAAATATGTTTTCCAAATTGGTTCCATTCTCCTCAGTTCTTTCAGGTACACCAATCAGTCATAGATTTGTTCTTTTTACATAACCCCATATTTCTTGGAGATTTTGTTCATTCTTGTTTTATTCTTCTTCCTCTATTCTTGTCTACCTGTCCTTTTTCAGAAAGACAGTTTTCAAGATCTGAGATTCTTTCCTCCTCTTGGAGTATTCTGCTATTAATACTTGCGATTGCATTATGAAATTCTTGTATTGTGTTTTTCAGCTCTCTCCAGTTAGTTATATCCTCTATCCTGGATATTTTGTCAGCTCCTGCAATGTTTTATTGTGATTTTTAGCTTTCTTGCATTGATTTAGGATGTGCTCCTTTAGCTCAATGGTTTGTTTTAATCCACATTCTGATGTCTACTTCTGTTATTCAGCCACATCAGTTTCAGCCCCTTTCCGAAACCTTGCTGGAAAGGTGAGGTGGTCATTTGAAGGAGAGAATGCACTCTGGCTTTTTCGAGTTTTCGGCATTCTTGCACTGATTCTCATCTTTGTGGGCTTTATCTACCTTTAATCTTTAAGGTTGCTGACCTTTGGATGGGGTTTGGGGTTTTTTTGTTGTTGTTGTTTTCTTTTTTAACAGTCTTGCCACTTTTCCACAGGGCTGCTGCAGTTTGTTGGGCATCTGCTCCAGTCCCTAGTTGCCTCAGATTTTTCCAGTATCTGGAGGTATCACCAGTGAAGGCTGTGAAACAGTAAAGATGGCAACCTGCCCCTACCTCTGGGAGCTTTGTCCCAAGGGTTACAGACCTGTTACCGGCCCAAATGCACATGTAGGAGGTAATTGGAGACCCCAGTTGGGAGATGTCATCCAGCCAGGAGGAACAGGATCATGGGGATCTGCTTGAAGAAGCAGCCTAGCTCCACTTTAGTAGAGCAGCCATGCTGTGCTGGGGTACTCTTTCTGCCCCCGCATCAGGTTGGGCTTTCCAAAGCCTAGAGGCTGGAATAGCTAAGTGGCTGGAACACCTAAGTTGCTGAAACAGCAAAGATGGCGGCCCACCCCTCCTTCTAGGAACTCTTTCCCAGGAAGTTTTCAAACCTCTGTGGGCTAGAGAATGTCAGTGGGAGTGGTTGGAGGCTCCCAATTGGGAAGTCCTACCCAGTGAGGAGGAACAGGTTGGGGACCCACTTAAGGAAGCAATCTGGTCACGCTTTTGTAGAGTAGCTATGCCGTGCTGTGGTACTACTTCCACTCCCAGGTGGTTTGGACTCTTCTAAGCCCACAGACTGGAATGGCTGAGTTGTCCAAATAACCTCAAGTATTGCTTTATAGAAATGTAAGCAGACAGGCCAGGCATGGTGGCTCACGCCTGTAATCCCAGCACTTTGGGAGACTGAGGCGGTCGGATCACGAGGTCAGGAGTTTGAGACCAGCCTGGTCAACATGGTGAAACCCCATCTCTACTAAAAATACAAAAAATTAGCCAGGCATGGTGGTGTGTGCCTGTCGTCCCAGCCACTTGGGAGGCTGAGGCAGAAGAATCTCTTGAACCCAGGAGGCAGAGGTTGCAGTGAGCCAAGATCAAGCCACTGCACTCCAGCCTGGGCAACAGAGCTAGACTTCATCTCAAAAAAAAAAGAAATGTAAGCAGACTAACACAGAGATAAGCAAATCAGTGATGGCAGACAGCACAGAGTGACCAGTGCTGTAACAGAGGCATAATCAAGTTATGGTGGTAATGCTAAATATATATTGGAAAGAGAAAGAGACATAATCCTTCTCTTTATGTGTTTTCAGTTTAGTGAAAGAGAGGACAGAAATGATTATAAAATACATTAAGGTATTAAGGAAATATAAGAAATATATATATAGGAAATATATAAGGAAATATAAAGAATATAATATATATAAGGAAATATAAATATAATAAGGAAATATAAGGAATATATATAAAGAACTATATAAGGAAATATAAGGAATATAATATGCTATTAAGGAAATATCCCCACTGATGGGGTAGGGAAGAAACATTTATAATTCCATCAGCTGTGTATGAGGGTTTCAATTGCTCCACATTCTCCCATCACTTGTTATTTTTGTCTTTTGATTATAGACATTCCAGTGAGCTGTGAAGTGGCAATACTTCCCCACATTAATATACAGATTTAATATAATTCCTATTAAAAAAAACCAGCTGATATCTCGTGTGGTCTCAATTTGCATTTCTGTAATGATGTTAAACATTATTTCATGTACCTATTGGCCATTTGTATGTCTTCTTTGGAGAAACATGCGTTCAATTCTTGGCCATTTTAAAATTGAGTTATTTATCTTTGTATTGTTGAGTTGTACTAGTTCCCCCCTTTTTTGGTGGCGGGGGGAGACAATACATGACAGTATTGATCTTAATTTAGAGTTTCATGGTAAACTTGCTAAAACCTAAATCGGATTACATTCCTCTGAGCTCCAAAACCTCTGTGGCATTCCATTGCCTCCTGCAGTCTTACTGGGATGGAGAATACTGTGAAGATTTTGTACTAGTTCTTTATGTATTCTGGTATACATGATTTGCATATATTTTCTCCCATTCCGTAGGTTGTCTTTTCACTTTATGGATAATCTTTGAAAAACAGCCGTTTTGAATTTTAATGCAGTCCA
The DNA here is from genome assembly GCF_001698545.2 of Rhinopithecus bieti. NCBI lineage: Eukaryota > Metazoa > Chordata > Mammalia > Primates > Cercopithecidae > Rhinopithecus > Rhinopithecus bieti. The sequence continues at coordinate 406,744 of NW_016807086.1, forward strand.
ATTTTTGTTGATTCTGCTTTTGGTATTACGTTAAGAAACCATTGCCTACTCCAGTGTCAAGATTTCCACCTATGATTTGTTCTAAGAATTTTTAAATTTTAGTTCTTACAGTTAAGTTTTCTATCAATTTTGAGTTAATTTTTTTTATATCTTGTGAGGAAAGGGTCCAAGTATAATTCTTTTATGTTGATATTTAGTGTCTCAGCAACATTTTTTTAGAAGACTAATATTTTCCCCGTTAACTTTTCATGGAACCCTCATCAAAAATGAGATGAAATACAAGAAACTCCACAGCAAAAAAAGAAAAAAAGAAATGCAGATTTTAAAATAGGCAGAGGATCTGAATAGGCATTTCTCAAAAGAAGTCATACAAATGCCCAATAAATATATGAAAACATGCTCAACACCACTAGTCATCTGGGAAATGCAAATCAAAATCACAATGAGGTATCTTCTAATTCCAGTTAGAATGGCTATGATTAAAAAGACAAAAAATACCAAATGCTATCAAGGATGCACAGAAAAGGGAACCCTCACATACTGTTGGTGGGAATATAAATTAGTATAATCATGATATAAAACAGTATTCAGCCTTCTAAAAAGTAAAACTGAAAATAGAACTACCATATGATCCAGCTGTCCCACTACTGAGTATTCATCTAAAGGAAAATAAATCAGTATATTGATGAAATATCTTTACCCTCATGTTTATTGCAGCACTATTCACAATAGCCAAGATATGAAATAAACCTAAACATCTGTCAGCAAATGAATAAAGACATGGTATACATGGTATACAGTCATGTACTGCATAACGACATTTTGGTCAACTAAAGACAACAAATATGATAGTGGTCCCATATGATTATAATGGATCTGAAAAATTCCTTTTGCCCAGTAATGTTATAGCTGTCATATGTAGTGTAATTCATTACTCATGTTTGTGATGATGCTGGTGTACACAACCCTACCAGTTTTATAAAAATATAACATAATTATGTACAATGGATATAATGCATAATAGTTGATAATGATAATAAATGACTGTTACTGGTTTATGTATTTACTATATATTTCATTATTATTTTAGCATATTCTTCTACTAATAAAAAAAACTGTTAACTATAAAACAGTTAACAGCTTCACTGTAAAACAGCTTCAAGCAAGTCCTTCAGGTAATATTCCAGAAAAAAGCATTGTTATAGGACATTCCAGAGAAAAGCATTGTTATACTGCTCTATGCTTGTAGTTATACTACATTGTTATACTACTCTATGCTTGCCCATGAAAACCTTCCAGGGAGACAAAATGTGGAAGTGGAAGTCCGTGATATTGATCATCCTGACCCTGTGTGACAATATGCAGTGTTTGGTTTTCTGTCTTTTTGACAGTTTGCTGAGAATGATGGTTTCCAGCTTCATTCATGTCCCTACAAAGGACATAAACTCATCCTTTTTATGGCTGTATATGTGCCACATTTTCTTTATCCAGTCTATTATTGATGGACATATGGATTGGTTCCAAGTCTTTGATATTGTGAATAGTGCCACAATAAACATAGTGTGCATGTGTCTCTATAGTACCATGATTTATAATCCTTTGGGTATGTACTGAGTAATGGGTTTACTGGGTCAAATGATATTTCTAGTAAGAAATTCTTAAGGAATCACCACACTGTCTTCCACGATGGTTGAACTAATTCACACTCCCACCAACAATGTAAAAGCATTCCTATTTCTCCACATCCTCTCCAGTATCTACTGTTTCCTCACTTTTTAATGATCGTCATTCTAACTGGCGTGAGATGGTATCTCATTGTGGTTTTGATATGCATTTCTCTGATGACCAGTGATGATGAACGTTTTTTCATATGTCTGTGGCTGCATAAATGTCTTCTTTTGAGAAGTGTCTGTTCATATCCTTTGCCTGCTTTTTGATGCGGATGTTTGTTTGTTTGTAAATTTAAGTTCTTTGTAGATTCTGAATATTAGCCCTTTGTCAGATGGATAGATTGCAAATAATTTCTCCCATTCTATAGGTTGCCTGTTCACTCTGATGATAGTTTCTTTTGCTGCACAGAAGCTCTTTAGTTTAATTAGATCTCATTTGTCAATTCTGGCTTTTGTTGCCATTGCTTTTGGTGTTTTAGTCAGGAAGTCTTTGCCCATGCCTATATCGGGAATGGTATTGTCTAGGTTTTCTTCTGCAGTTCTTATGGTTTTAGGTCTTACATTTAAGTCTTTAATCCATCTTAAATTAATTTTTGTGTCAGGTGTAAGGAAGGGATCCAGTGTCAGTTTTCTGCATATGGCTAGCCATTTTTCCCAGCACCATTTATTAAATAGGGAATCCTTTCCCCATTGCTTGTTTTTGTGAGGTTTGTCAAAGATCAGATGGTTGTAGATGTGTGGTGTTACTTCTGAGGCCTCTGTTCTGTTCCATTGATCTATATATCTGTTTTGGTACCAGTAGCATGCTGTTTTGGTTACTGTAGCCTTGTAGTAGTCAGGTAGCATGATGCCTCCAGCTTTGTTCTTTTTTCTTAGGATTGTCTTGGCTATGCAGGCTCTTTTTTGATTCCATATGAACTTTAAAGTAGTTTTTTCCAATTCTGTGAAGAAAGTCATTGGTAGCTTGATGGGGATAGCATTGAATCTATAAATTACCTTAGGCAGTAAGGCCATTTTCACAAACGATTCTTCCTATCCATGAGCATGGAATGTTCTTCCATTTGTTTGTGTCCTCTTTTATTTTGTTGAGCAGTGGTTTGTAGTTCTCCCTGAAGAAGTCCTTCACATCCCTTGTAACTTGGATTCCTGGGTATTTTATTCTCTTTGTAGTAATTGTGAATGGGATTTCACTCGTGATTTGGCTCTCTGTTTTTCTGTTCTTGCTGTATAGGAATACTTGTGATTTTTGCACATTAATTTTATATCCTGAGACTTTGCTGAAGTTGCTTATCAGCTTAAGGAGATTTTGGGCTAAGACAGTGGGGTTTTCTAAGTATATAGTCATGTCATCTGCAAACAGAGACAATTTGACATCCTCTTTTCCTACTTGAATTCTCTTTATTTCTTTCTCTTGCCTGGCTGCCCAGGCCAGAACTTCCAATACGATATTGAATAGGAGTGGTGAGAGAGGACATCCTTGTCTTGTGCTGGTTTTCAAAGGGAATGCTTCCAGTTTCTGCCCATTCAGTATGATATTGGCTGTGGGTTTGTCATAAATAGCTCTTATTATTTTCAGATACATTCCATCAAATCCTAGTTTATTGAGAATTTTTAGCATGAAAGGCTGTTGAATTTTTTTGAAGGCCTTTTCTGCATCTATTGAGATAATCACGTGGTTTTTGTCATTGGTTCTGTTTATGTGATGGATTACATTTATTGATTTGTGTATGTTGAACTAGCCTTGCATTCCGGGATGAAGGTGACTTGATGATGGTAGATGAGCTTTTTGATGTGCTGTTGGATTCAATTTGCTGGTTTTTTATTGAGGATTTTAGCACTGATGTTCATCAGGGATATTGGCCTAAAATTCTCTTTTATTGTTATGTCTGCCAGGCTTTGGTATCAGGATGATGCTGGCTTCATAAAAAAGAATTAGGGAGGATTTCCTCTTTTTCTATTGATTGGAATAGTCTCCAAAGGAATGGTACCAGCTCCTCTTTGTACCTCTGGTAGAATTCGACTGTGAATCTGTCTGGTCCTGGAGTTTTTTTGGTTGGTGGCCTATTAATTATTGCCTCAATTTCAGAACCTGTTTGTTATTGGTCTATTCAGAGATTCGGCTTCTTCCTGGTTTAGTCTTGAGAGGGTGTATGTGTCCAGGAATTTATCCATTTCTTCTGGATTTTCTAGTTTATATGTGTAGAGGTGTTTATAGCATTCTCTGATGGTAGTTTATATTTCTGTGGTATTGGTGGTGATATCCCTTTTATCATTTTTTATTGCATCTATTTGATTCTTCTCTCTTTTCTTCTTTATTAGTCTGGCTAGTGGTCTATCTATTTTGTTGATCTTTCAAAAAACCAGCTCCCGGATGCGTTGATTTTTTTTTAAGGGTTTTTTGTGTCTCTATCTCCTTCAGTTCTGCTCTGATCTTAGTTATTTCTTGTCTTCTGCTAGCTTTCGAATTTATTTGCTCTTGCTTCTTTAGTTCTTTTAATTGTGATGTTAGTGTGTCGATTTTAGATCTTTCCTGCTTTCTCTTGTGGGCATTTAGTGCTGTAAATTTCCCTCTACACACTGCTTTAAATGTGTCCCTGGGATTCGGGTACATTATGACTTTTTTCTCATTGGTTTCAAAGAACATCTTTATTTCTGCCTTCATTTCGTTATTTACCCAGTAGTCATTCAGGAGCAGGTTGTTCAGTTTCCATGTAGTTTTGTGGTTTTCTTAATCCTGAGTTCTAATTTGATTACACTGTGGTATGAGAGATAGTTTGTTGTGATTTCTGTTTTACATTTGCTGAGGTGTGTTTTACTTCCAATTATGTGATCAATTTTAGAGTAAATGTGATGTGGTGCTGAGAAGAATGTATATTCTGTTGATTTGGGGTGGATATCTATTAGGCCTACTTGGTCCAGAGCTGAATTCAAGTCCTGAATATCCTTGTNTTCCATTTGCTTGGTAGATCTTCCTCCATTCCTTTATTTTGAGCTTATATGTGTCTTTGCACATGAAATGAATCTCCTGAATACAGCACACCAATGAGTCTTGACTCTTTATCCAATTTGCCAGTCTGAGTCTTTTAATTGCGGCATGTAGCACATTTACATTTAAGTTTTATATTGTTATGTTTGAATTTGATCCTGTCATTATGATGTTAGCTGGTTATTTTGCCCATTAATTGATGCAGTTTCTTCACAGCATTGATGGTCTTTACAATTTGGCATGTTTTTGCAGTTGCTGGTACTGGTTGTTCCTTTCCATGTTTAGTGCTTCCTTCAGGAGCTCTTGTAACGCAGGCCTGGTGGTGACAAAAATCTCTCAATATTTGCTTGTCTGTAAAGGATTTTATTTCTCCTTCCCTTATGAAGCTTAGTTTGGCTGGATATGAAATTCTAGGTTGAAAATTATTTTCTTTAAGCATGTTGAATATTGGCCCCCATTCTCTTCTGGCTTGTAGGGTTTCTGCAGATAGATCCGTTGTTAGTCTCACAGGCTTCCCTTTATGGGTAACCCAAGCTTTCTCTCTAGCTGTCCTTAACATTTTTTCCTTCATTTCAAACTTGGTGAATCTAACGATTATGTGTCTTGGGGTTGCTCTTCTCGAGAAATATCTATGTGGTGTTCTCTTTGTTTCCTGAATTTGAATGTTGTCCTGCCTTGCTAGGTTGGGGAAGTTCTCCTGGATAATATCCCAAAGAGTGTTTTCTAATTTGTTTCCATTCTCCCAGTCACTTTCAGGTACACCAATCAAATGTAGATTTGGTCTTTTCACATAGACCCATATTTCTTGGAGGCTTTGTTCATTTCTTTTCACTCTTTTTTCTCTAATCTTGTCTTCTCACTTTATTTCATTAACTTGGTCTCTAATCACTGATAACCTTTCTTGCACTTGATCAAATCGGCTATTGAAGCTTGTGTATGCTTCATGAAGTTCTCATACTGTGGTTTTCAACTCCGTCAGGTCATTTAAGCTCTTCCCTGCACTGGTTATTCTAGTTAGCCATTCGTCTAACCTTTTTTCAGGATTTTTATCTTCCTTGTGATAGAACATGCTCCTTTAGCTCAGAGAAATTTGTTATTACCAACCTTCTGAAGCCTGCTTCTGTCAACTCGTCAAACTCATTCTCCCTCTAGTTTTGTTTCCTTGCTGGTAAGGAGTTGTGTTTCTTTGGAGGAGAAGAGGCGTTCTGGCTTTTGGAATTTGCAGCCTTTTTTCTCTGATTTTTCCCCATCTTTTTTTTTTTTTTTTTTTTTTTTGAGACGGAGTCTCGCTCTGTCGCCCGGCCTGGAGTGCAGTGGCCGGATCTCAGCTCACTACAAGCTCCGCCTCCCGGGTTTACGCCATTCTCCTGCCTCAGCCTCCCAAGTAGCTGGGACTACAGGTGCCAGCCACCTCGCCCAGCTAGCTTTTGTATTTTTTAGTAGAGACGGGGTTTCACCGTGTTAGCCAGGATGGTCTCGAACTCCTGACCTCGTGATTCGCCCGTCTCGGCCTCCCAAAGTGCTGGGATTACAGGCTTGAGCCACCACACCCGGCCGATTTTTCCCCATCTTTGTGGTTTTATCAACCTTTGGTCTTTGATGTTGGTGACCTATGGATAAGGTTTTGGTGTGGATGTCCTTTTTGTTGATGTCGATGGTATTCTTTTCTGTTTGTTAGTTTTCCTTTTAACAAACAGGTCCTTCAGCTGCAGATCTGTTGGAGTTTGCTGGAGGTCCACTCCAGGCCCTGTTTGCCTGTGTATCACCAGTGGAGGCTGCAGAACAGCAAATATTGCTGCCTGATCCTTCCTCTGGAAGCTTCATCCCAGATGGGCACCTGCCTGTGTGAGGTGTCTGTCAGCCCCTACTGGGAGGTATCTCCCAGTCAGGCTACACGGGGGTCAGGAACCCACTTGAGGAGGCAGTCTTTCCATTATTGGAGCTCGAACGCCATGCTGGGAGAACCACTGTTCTCTTCAGAGCTGTGAGGCAGGGACGTTTAAGTTTGCAGAAGCTGTCTGTTGCCTTTTGTTCAGATATTCCCTGCCCCCAGATGTGGAATCTAGAGAGGCAGTAGGCCTTGCTTAGCTGTGGTGGGCTCCACACAGTTCGAGCTTCTGGGCCGCTTTGTTCACACTGTGAGCATAGAACCACCTACTGAAGCCTCAACAATGGCCGACATCGCTCCCACTGCCAAGCTCTAACATCCCAGGTCGATCTCAGACTGCTGCGCTAGCAGCAAGCAAGGCTTCTTGGTTGTGGGACCCACCCAGCCAGGCACAGGAGGGAATCTCCTGGTCTGCCAGTTGCCAAGACCATGGGAAAAGCACAGTATTTGGACATGAGTGTACCATTCCTTCAGGTACAGACACTCATGGCTTCCCTTGGCTAGGAAAGGGAAATACCCTGACCCCTTGCACTTCCCGGGTGAGGTGACACCCCACCCTGCTTTGACTCACTCTCCATGGGCTGCACCCACTGTCCAACCAATCCCAATGAAGTGAACCAGGTACCTCAGTTGGAAATGCCGAAATCACCTGTCTTATGCGTCAATCTCACTGGGAGCTGTAGACCGGAGCTGTTCCTATTTGGCCATCTTGGAAGCGCCTCCCCAAGGAATCTGTTTTTAACAGGATCATCCAGAAGAGTGGGGAAAAGATGGTTTTAATAAATAATTTGGAGCAAATAGTAACTAAACAAGAAAAAAAGTATTTGGATTGAATAACATTGCTTGTTTTATGTGGTACAACTGCATGTTACTCTCTTCATGATACATTTCTTTAGGAGTGATAAATTTTTAATGAAAATAGAAGGAATGTTTTAAATATGCATTTTCCAAGGTGCCCCTATTACCTGTGTTGCTACAATCTATGGACTCTCTTATTAATAAGCTTTTCTTAGGTATGTAATCTTCAGGATGTCTTTGTGTATTTCCAACATCTCTTCTTCCTGACTCAAGTCCATATGTCATGATTTAATGATAGTACTGTAACTAGTCATCTGGGCAACTAATGTGAATATGCCCTCCATCCCATTGTGGCAGTGATAAATCTTTGTCCAATCATTTTTCAGGTACGTTTTACATACTTTGGGAAAAAAAAAAAAACTTTGCTGAAGGTACTAGAGAAGAGACGGTTCTGCTGACAACTCTTGAGAAAATAATTTTCTACCTCCTTAGGATTAGAAGACCAGTTCATTCTTAGTGTCTTCTGAAATAAAATTAGGTAAGAAATGTTTTTCTTCTTATTTTGCGTAATTTGTACTGTGCCTATTCAGTTTCCTTGAAAGCTTCTATAATTCTCTTCCTTTGGCCTCTAAGAGAATACAGTTAGAATTCTCCTTTAGGAAGTCAGTGTGCCAGCCAGCTGTCAGCTTTTTGATTTACCTGATCTCCAATGTTAGGGAAAGCACAATTCGATTTTTAACCCAGTCTTCTACACAACACTGCAGCAGGGCCACCAGCATCTCTCTTTATGTTCCTTTCTTTGAAATTCCCCATTTTATGCAAACAGTATACTTTTATTTTTAAATTCTTCATGTGAGATGAAACCACCACTAACTGACTTTACTTGTCTTTAGTTCAAAATCAATGAATTGAATGAAATAATTAGTATTTTTGTTACCCTTTCTTATTTCTAGGAAATAAAATACCACTGCTTGTTTAACTTGTGACTTTTCTAAACATGTTGAAAGCATTGACTATAAGGCATAACACTCAGACTCTGAAAGGAACTGTGACAAGTTCAGTCAAAAGGGAAAAGAGGAATAATTTATAAAAGGCGCTGCAGATAATGATGCCAGCCAGTTATTTTAAAATGCATCCATCTCACCTTTTAATGAATTAGATTTGTCAACAGCAAATGTTTTATGCACTACTTCTAATAAAAGTGGCATGCTAGGATTGCAGTGCTTTGAGGTTGGCTTCTTCAAAGCTTTAGAGTATCTTCAATCCAAAGATATTTTTTAAATAATAGATATTAAAAAGTATATTTAAATATTATTAAGGTTGTGACACAAACACCAAATGACAAAATTCAGGAGTTTCAAAGCAGAGGCTGACATGCTATCACAATTTCACATTAGAACTGTTTTTTAAATTAGGAGTATAACAGACTGATTTGGGGATTGTGTGTCAGTTTAACTTTAAGTTCTCTGGTTGTTTTGGTTGGTGTCACAACCTTAATGTCAACTTTTCAAATAGGTTTCTACATTTCCTTTGGTTCAGGGTCATTAAAAAATGCATGTGATAAATCCAAGAGGCATAAATAAGTCATACAGAAGTGGAATTCCTTGCTCCTCTGGAGGTGAGAGACAGCTAATTTATAAATGGAAAACAGTTAGCTTAGGCATTTTCATTAAATTTATGTTTTTCAGTATTTGATTAAGAAAAATGTAAACCCAAATAACAAGACATGATGTTGGTATATTTCTGTTGAAATTCTATTCCTCTTGTACCTCTAATCCTAATGATTTGATCTTGTTGGTGTTATCACCTCTATAGATACAAAGAACTTCATATTTCACTATTGATATTTTTTTCACTAAGAGCACATGTTTAATTTCATTTTGTGAATGCTTATTTGATATAATTGAGTACAGGTAAGCCCTGTCTTGGAAACTACATCTGGCAGTCCTTTATATAAAGCATTGTTATACAGAGTTTTGGTAAAATCTTACTATTTTAAAATAACACTTGTCATAGAAAGTAAAATGAAAGTAAAATCTGATGTGTTGTGTGTTTTTTAAAAAACCTAGTACCACAGCAGACAAAGGAGCAGCCAGGAACACCAATCGGTAGGGAAAGAGAAAGGGCAGAGAGGAAAGAATAATCCACTCACCCAGATCCCTCCCTTTTCCTTGATTCTTATCTGTCATGATTTTACTTGGCAGGTCTGTATTGCCTATGTTGAATCTAGTTTTGATTTAGAAAAATAAATGTAATAGAATTTGTACCACAGTTGTTTTTTTAATCACCTATGTTGGAAAAATAAAAGATAAAGGGGTAAGCAAATTATTTATTGACCTTTTCTTGCTGACTCTTAAAGATAGCCACCAACCAAAAACACTTTCTAGCTCTCATCATCTTCTTGATTGAAACACCTGCCTCTGGTTTTAATCAATGACTGGGTAAACATTAGTTTTTCTTTTCTAATGTACTCCATTCCTTCTATGTCTTTATTTTTCAACATTGTTGGAATACATTTCTTAGAGTTTTCATTTGGGAAGTTACTATGAAATGTTATCTTCATTTCTGGTGCTAACTCTACTTTTCCTACACATTGGCTCCTCTGATTTGGGATTATTATTCAATCACCACATTTTTGATAAATAATATTCTTTTAAGTCTCAGTTCTCAAAGGCAGGAAGTAATTGTGCTGCATTGTATTATAGTTTGAATATGTGTACAGTTGTCTATGAAGGCATTGATTAAATCCTCTGAATTTATTTAAACTGTAGCAGTGTTCTTCCTTGAACAAATATTTTAAATCATTGTTATTGTTGATATTAATACTAGTACTGACATATATTTCATTGAAATAAAATTTTTTAAACTAAAATGGCTTTTTCGAAGTTCAGAGGAAGCTATTCAAATAAATGAATTGGAACTCAGTGTGTACCTGCAATATAGAAAAGTTTTCTGGCATAGAAACAAAATATGCTCTTTAAATATCATAGACCAAACCAGCTATATGCAAATTCATTTAGAGCACTTTCAGATTTATGTATTTAATAAAGCTGGATAGTGGTTCTAACTTACATATTTAATGTCCTTCATTGTACAGTGATGTTCTTGTGACTGCCTGGAAAAGAATGATGACATTTTATTTAGTGTTTCTGCTAGATCAATCAATTCTATAAATGGCTTTCTAATGGGATACAATATATGCTTTTAATATTTTTCAGTAATACTGAGAGATAACCTTTATTGAGTTCTTTCTATGTGCTAAGACTCTTCTATGTACTAACTATGGATTATCCCATGTAATCCTGGTAACAACTCTTTAATGTTCTCACTCTTTTACGGATATAGTAGAGGTATATGAGGAGAAGGTTATACAACTAGTAAGTAATGGAGCTGGTAGTGAAACATAAGCAGTGTGTTGCCAGGCACGGTGGCTCACGCCTGTAATCCCAGCACTTTCGGAGGCCAAAGCAGACGGATCACAAGGTCAGGAGTTCAAGACAAGCCTGGCCAACATAGTGAAACCCTGTCTCTACTAAAAATACAAAAATTAGCCGGGTATGATGGCACATGCCTGTAGTCCCAGCTACTGGGGAGGCTGAGGCAGGAGAATCGCTTGAACCCAGGAGGCAGAGGTTGCAGTGAGCTGGGACCATTCCATTTTACTCCAGCCTGGGTGACAGAATGAGACTCCTTCTCAAAAAAGAAGAAAAGAAACATAAGCAGTGTGACTCCAGAGTTTGAACTCTGAACCTTTCCTACTCAAAATATGATCTTCAGGCCAGTGGTGTTACCATCACCCAGGAACTTGCTACAAATGCAGAATCTCAGAGCTGCTGAAAATCTACATTTCTAACAATGTACTTAGGTGACCAGCACATGAAAGATTGAGAAGCACAGCTGTAAACCACTATACTATTCTGCCCTTAAATTCAGAATTAAGTATCTTTTAAAACACATTTTTATTTTTCTGTATGATGCTGAATTCCTATTTGATGCTAATTTTGGAATTCCTGTCATATTTCAAGTCCTTTATAATGAGATCTAGCAACTGAACATAAACAGGGATGCAAGGTAGTCACAATTTATCTTAAAATCAATTGTATAAAGAACAGGAAAAAAAAAAAAACACCCCAAAACATAAACAGAAAGCATTTATATAGAGGCAGGTAATTGTTCCAATATCTAAGACTTTCTTAAAATCCTAGTGTAGCCCACTGTCTTTGAATGTAGATTCTGGAGACAGGCTGCCTGGTTTTGAATCTCACCTCCTATTTCTAGCTGTGGAATCTCAGGAAAATTATGTAATTCTATACCTCAGCATCCTCATCTGGGAAATAAGGTCTAAAGCCACAGTCTACAGAATTGTTGTAAGGATTACATTAGTTAATGCATATAAAGGATTTAGAAGGAAACCTCTAATGAGATAAGTGAATAAATATTAACTACTGTTGTTCTTAGCTATTATTTCCATCTTTGAATTGAATAGATTCATATCTCATACTTCTTGGCTATCTATTGGCAAGAAGTTGACAAATACTTTCTGTTAGCAGAGCTCACCACATAAAGGGATATCTTTGTTTGTGGTTTGAGTCCAAACCACAAACCTTAGTTTTTGTATTTTCTGAAAACTGTCTTCCTGTGGCACTTTCTGTGTTCATGAGTTCTGCTAAGTGCCACTTGATTACGATACTTAACCAGTTAAGTTTAGTGTAATTAGTTCAAAGTGTTCAAAGTCAAAATGGAATGTGTTAACAGTATATTATATTTTTAAATATACATACTTCTAAACTAAGTAAAGATAATGAGTATGCAAGTCCATTTGGTCAACCTCTTAGGTAAGTAATACAGAAAAATTAGATAAAGAATGTTTGTTTAAAGGTTGAATGGTCTCAAATCTGGTTTGTTTCTTTCTGGATGAACATAATTCTGAAATGATCATGATAGTCTTTAGGGGAATGATGGTTTGGTGCACAAGTACACACCTAACAACTTTTCAGAAATATACCTATGAGTGAAGTGAGCTGGCATGTTTTTGGAAAGTACCACTTTGAAAGCTGATTTGTAAAATGCATTGAGATAAAAATGCTTAGTTAAAAGGATGCCCTGGGAAACTTTTCAATTGCCAAAGAGAGTTTAATTCACTAGGTCTGGGATGGGGCACAGGTATCTGAATTTTTAACAAGTATCCCTGGTATTTTGGCTTACATTAGTTTTGGACTACACTTTGAAATACGCTGCAGTAAAGGTAAAGATATATATTGAAATAAGCTTTTGTTGACTTCACATTCATTTTTGCAGTGTTGTTCTCTTTGGTACTGTTTTTGTCCATCCTGTGACCCGACTTTATCTATCCTTTGTCTCTTTTCCCATTCTCTGTTAGTAGATCCCAACCCTTCATTTTCTGCTTTTTTTTCTTTTTTACCTTTTCTTAAATATATCTCTTCTGGATTTTCAATCATAGCTTTACAGATGGTTCTATAAAATGATCATAAATGTCTCCTTTTAATCTAAAAATCTCTAAGCCAAACTACAGATGCTGAAATCAACTTAGAAGATATAGGCAGCATTAAAAAGAAAAAAAAAATGAAAAAACGAAAAGGAATAGAATAGAAAATATAAGAGTAAGTGTTTAGGGTAAGTGAAGCTTTCTTTTAAGATATGTGTGTACACCCGTACATTAAATTGCTGTGCATCTTTTAAACCAGTGGGTCATTATCCAGCAAATTCAACAAAAAAATTTTTTAAGAAGAGTTAAGTTTTTTCTTTTAATTATAACTAAAATCTTGGTCACCTCATTTATTACCTCTGTAACTTACATATTTAAGGAGATGTTAGTAGACAACTATTATAATTTATAAATGTAAGGTGCCGTTATTGAGTAAATGGATTCTTCCGTGAGTAGATGTGTCTCTTCTCTCACCAAGTAATGAAGCAGCAATATAAGTTAGTTTAATTTTATTACTGTATGTGTACTAGTCTACTTGTTGTTGCTCTTAACAGAATACCTAAAACTGGACAATTTATAAAGAAAAGGAATGTATTTCTTGCAGTTCTGGAACTGAGAAGTCCAGGATCAAGAGGCCACATCTGGTGAGAGCCTTCTCATTTGTGGGGACTCTCTACAGAGTCCAGAGGTGATGCAGGGTATCACATGGTGAGGGGGCTGAGCATGCTTGTTCAAATCTCTCATTCTCTTATAAAGCCACCATCCCACTCCCATTAATCTATTAACCCATTAATCTAGTAATCCATAATTCATGCATGGATTACTCCATTCATGACGGCTTTGCTCTCATGACCCAATCACCTCTTTAAGGCCTCACCTCTCAATACTGCCACATTGAGGATTAAATTTCAACATCAGTGTTGGAGGGGACAAATATTCAAACCATAGCAACATGATACACTGCTATAAATGCTTATTCTCTTATTCACGTTGTGTTTATTTTGTGTATATGTTAAGGGTTTTTTACAGATAAAAAATAATACTTTGTTATGATTGGCTACATCTTAGTCTTATGAACTACACTGTGACATCCTGAGCACTATCTTTTCTCATGCACTTCTCTCACATACCACCTTCCTCTGTATTCTGAACATTTCCACTTATATGGCCTACTCAAAATCATTATCTATAACACGAATTTGCCATGCCTTCTTACCAGTATTTTCCTCCTAAGTTGTTAAAAATCTATTCATAAGCTACCATTCTGTCATTCAGATTAAACATCAATAATTTTCTTTGTAATAGTTTATCCTCTACTGCATAAACTTCTTATAGTCTCATCTTTCTATTCTGGTCTATCCTGGGGCCCTGGCCTGCAGAAATCCATATGGGCAAACGTAGTAGTCACTCACTCCTCAGCCAAAGGCAGGCATGTGTATGCAATGTATGGTATCTATGGCTGCCTTTAGCAAGACCATAAAAGCCTTTGATATCAAATATGCATTGCATGGACAATGTCCACCTCTTTATTTTAGTCACCACTGTTATAATTGGTCTTCTTCCACACTGATTTTTATTGCTCAGGGAGAACCATACTTTGGCTTTACCATTGCTAGTTTCTAATTATGTAATCCACAATCTTTTTGCCTCTTAACATGGTTTTGTAATTTTCACATGTGCCCTGTTTAGTTTCTCTGGTGATTTGGGCCTAAAGCCCAAATGTGTTTGTGCCTGAACATGTAACAGCGGCCTGGTTTTCTCTGAGCTGTAATCGTCTGCCTCACTCAGTGGCCCTAAGCTTTCTATCATATCCTGTACAGTCATTTCAGATCTATCTTTGTTTTTTTTTTTTTTTTTTCCTTATGGCCACATCCTCTTCCTATTTATCATCACCTTTATATCTACTGATTAACTGTCTTTCTAATTGATTTTCTTCTCTCTGTTCTCTCAACCCACACCAAACCATCTTAACACCTTGTTTTTTAAATATTTATAAAACACTAGTCATGCACTGCCTAAGTAAAAAAAAATTTATGATGCCCTGTTATCTATAGGATAAAGTCCAAATATTTTCCTCCTGGAGAGAAAAAACAAGGGCCTTAAAATATCTGGCCATAGCATACTTCTTCAATTTTGTCTTTCACTATTTTCATCCATGAATTTTCTGCTCTGGTTCTCCAAAACAGTTCCATTTATGCTCCAGGGATGTTCTCATCATTTTAATTACAAGGGCCCCCAGTTGATGGTAGTCCATGAAACTGGAGCAGGTAGCTGTGAATGGGGTTTAGGAGTGGGATCGCAGTACACAGAAATTTCAAGATGAGAACCAGAGTTGGGTACGGTAGCTCATACTTGTAATTCTAGCTATTTGTGAAGCTGAGGCAGGATGATTGCTTGAGTTTAAAAAGTTCAAGGCTGCAGTGAGCTTATAGTGGCACCACTGAACTCCAGCCAGGGTGACAAAGTGAGACCTTGTCTCTAAAAAGACAAACTGACAAAAATTAATTTTAAAAAATGAAGACCTAATTATATATTGTCAATAATCAAGTTAGTAAGAGGTGAGGTTGTGGAACAGCAGGGAGATAAGCAGACTGACTCATTATCTACTTCTCAAGTTAATGTCTGGGGCTTCTTATGTCCTTTTTTTTTTTTTTTTTTTGAGATGGAGTCTCACACTGTCACCCTGGCTGGAGTGCAATGGCATGATCTTGGATCATTGCAACCTCTGCCTCCTGGGTTCATGCGACGCTCCTGCCTCAGCCTCCCGAGTACCTGGGATTACAGGCACACACCACCACACCCGACTGATTTTTTGTATTTTTAGTAGAGATGGGGTTTCACTATGTTGGCCAGACTGGTCTCAAACTCCTGACTTCGTGATCCACCCGCCTCAGCCTCCCAAAGTGCTGGGATTACAGGCATGAGCCACCAAGCCTGGCCATCCTTTCTTTATTAGTTGTGGATCATTCCCCAAGTTGGAGAGGGCTTGAACCTATGTATAGTGGGAGATTAAAATGTCTCCAACTGTGGGGTCTGTGAGGCTATGGATTTTGGAAGATCACTGGCTCCCACCTTTAGGAGATCCTTTGCCTTCCTTTTTCTTGGGGCTTGCCTTTCCTATTTCCATCTGCCCATAGGGAGCTCCCTGCTGCAAGACTCCTAGATCATTTGATACTTGTATCATTCAGTTGATACACCGTTAGCTAATGCCTTGTAATATTTATGAGGACTAAGGTCTGATTTTTTTTTTTAATCTTGCCCAAATTTCTAAGGGGTCTGGGGAGTCATGCCCTACAAACCGTAAATTCTCATCAGATGGGTTTGATTTAACTGTATATATCGTGACTTTCCAGTCTGACTCTGGATATCGTTACGAGAAAAGGAAGAAAAACAAAATATTTTACCCCAAAATATGTTTCCCTGCCATATTTTGAAATGGCCCTGCAAAGCCTTTCTTTGTGGGGGAATATCTGCATCTATAAAGAATCTCTATTAATATAGCTATATCTTTTTCTTCCTGGCCCTCCCAATCCTGAAGAGATTAATTAAAAGTCTAGTACCTTTTAAAGATCTAAATAGGAAACATTTGTCATCTGTTGACTCTAACAGCCACCACTTTAAAACTTCAAAAGAGGCTGGGCCTGGTGGCTAACACCTGTAACCTCAACACTTTGGGAGGCCTCCGCGGGTGGATCACTTGAGGTCAGGAGTTTGAGACCAGCCAGGCCAACATGGTGAAACTCTGTCTCTACTAAAAATACAAAAAATTAGCCAGGCATGGTGGCACATGCCTGTAGTCCCAGCTAATAGGGAGGCTGAAACAGGAGAATTGCTTGAACCTGGGAGGTGAAGGTTGCAGTGAGCCGAGATTGTGCCACTGTACTCCAGCCTGGGTGACAGAGCGAGACTCCCTCTCAAAAAAAAAAAGAAAGAAAGACTTAAAAGAACCTTGGTCTCCACAATCTTTTATCTTAACCTGAACATTTCCTTTCTATCAATCCCAGGTCTTTAGACAAACTCAACCAATCGTCACCAGAAAATGTATAAATTTACCTATAGCCTGGAACAACACCCCCCAACCCCCCCACGCTTTGAGTTGTCCCGCCTTTCTGAACCAAACCAATGTATTTCATAAATGTATTTGATTGATGTCTCATTTCTCCCTAAAATACATGAAACCAAGCTGTACCCTGACCAACTCGGGCACATGTTCTCAGCACCTCCTGAGAGCTGTGTTATGGGCCATAGTCACTCATATTTGGCTCAGAATAAATCTCTTCAAATGTTTTAGAGTTTGATTCTTTTCATCAACATTTATTATATTGTTCTTACTCATTTTTTACTTTTCAGATGTCAAAAGTGAAACACTCATTATCATATCAAAAAAATAGATTATAAAGAATTAACATTCCCTTTCAGCTGTCCCTTTTTAATTCTATCACCCGCAGATAAGCACTGCTAATAGATTAGTGTGTATTCTTTATTATTTTATGGGATAGTTTGTTTTTTCAAAAATATCCTGTATTATGCTGTATATATAGTTCTACAATTTTTTAAATTAAATAATATAATATTCTGGAAATCTTTCCATGTCATGCCATAGAAAGGTAGATTATAATTTTAATGAATTGCAGATTTTCATTTTGAGTGAAGCATTATTTAACAGTTATATATAAATTAACCAGAATAGGTTTAGATAGACCTATACTGTGTACTTCTAAATTGTGACATGGTCTCATATGTGAGACACCAGTGTAATGAATGAAGCTCACACTTTAACATGTGGCTAAATTGCTAATAGCCCATTTTTCTTTTTTAGATTCTTTCCAGAAGAATTGTAAAGTAAAACATCTTTTTCAAGAATGGCAGGAAGGGTGCTTACTGATAAAGTGAGTACACTCAGACATGAGCAGTTAGGTACAGCTAACTCCTTCAGGTTTGGGTGATAGTGGTAGCAGAAGTACTTAATGCTGCCAGCCCTACTGGCCACTTGATGTGCCCATGCCCTGGTCAGTTGATTGCACATTTCCCAGTATTTATTTAGTCTTGTCATAGAGTGAATATTGTCCAAACTTGTTTTTTTTGTGGGGCTTTTTTTTTTAAGAGATAGAGTCTCACTATGTTGCCCAGGCTAGAATGCAGCAGCTTTTCACAGGCACAATACTAGCACACTACAGGCATGAACTCTTGGGCTCAAGCAATGCTCCCACCTCAGTCTCATAGTAGCTGGAACTACAGGCACATGCCTTTGTGTGTGGCCACTAAAAAGGTTTTGTTTATCATGTACCATATGGCATAAAACTACAACTACTTATTTATTTTATTATTGGATAATGTATTTTTATTTTATAATAATCATTTTTTAGCAACAGTGATAACAAAACAAAATATCAGTGCACATTTATCAGACAGGAATAATACTGAATTTCCTTGATTTGCTGGAAATAATTAATGTGTAACTCACATAAAATATTTGTTGACATTTACCATTCACCATGATGACTCTATAATGGTATAACTGACCACATGAAAACAAGACTTAAATATGTGAAAGAGGCATCAACATCTAATGCATAGTTTTATTTTAAGACCATATTTAAAAATATTACCTTTTAATACTTAGCCACAGAAGGTACATTTGTATACCACTCTGTCAGGCATGACTTATTTAGATCAAGTGACTGTTCTGAATTAATTTCCTTTATTTTTAGTTTCAAGTTTTCTTGTGCATGTATGAAAAGTGAAACAATAGTTGTTAATGTATTCTCTCCATTAGAAGAATGTCAATCATTAAATTATGCCAGTAGTACATCGGTATTATTGGATACTTCTAATTGTAGAAAATCAATTAATTCCAATATTTATGGTTCAAGTTTCTTATCTAATTCATTAAATCAAAGTAAAGCATTTGAAAGTTCCTTCTATTGAAGTTGAAACACTTGACAGTATTGTGAATATTATTGCAAATTAAGTTACAAACTGCAACATCAATGATAAAATCATTTTCTCGGCCAGGCGCGGTGGCTCAAGCCTGTAATCCCAGCACTTTGGGAGGCCAAGACGGAAGGATCACGAGGTCAGGAGATCGAGACCATCCTGGCTAACATGATGAAACCCCGTCTCTACTAAAAAATACAAAAAATTAGCCGGGCGAGGTGGCGGGCGCCTATAGTCCCAGCTACTCGGGAGGCTGAGGCAAGAGAATGGCGTGAACCCGGGAGGCGGATCTTGCAGTGGGCTGAGATCCGGCCACTACACTCTAGCCTGGGTGACAGAGCCAGACTCCGTCTCAAAAAAAAAAAAAAAAAAAAAAAAAAAAAAAAAAAAAAAAAAAAAAAA
>NW_016807086.1:430067-432240 GCF_001698545.2 Rhinopithecus bieti
CACTGGGGCCTATCATGGGGAGGGGGGAAGGGGGAGGGATTGCATTGGGGAGTTATACATGATATAAATGATGAATTGATGGGTGCTGACGAGTTGATGGGTGCAGCACACCAACATGGCACAAATATACATATGTAACAAACCTGCACGTTATGCACATGTACCCTAGAACTTAAAGTATAATAAAAAATAAAGAATATTATTTTTAAAAATAATATTTCAATGTAATTAGTTTATACGTCAGCAATTATAATAAAGCTACTTAATTGGTTAGTAATATATGTTTCAAAAATTATATAATTTTAATAATTTTGGTACCTGCTTTTAATCTCAAAAAAGTCCTGATTTGGATGGTAATTTATATGGGCATTTTGTGTAAATATGCTTCATTCCCTCCTTCTCATTCAATTTCCCCTTTTCTAAGTGCTTGCTAGATATATTTCTTGTATTTCGAAGTCATTATTCTAAAATTGAACATACCACCCCAGTGTCCATTAACAGATTAATGGATTAAGAAAATATGGTATATATACACAGTGGAATACTATTCAGCCTCGGAAAAGGAAATTCTGTCATTTGCAACAATATGGATGAAACTGGAGGACATTACACTAAGTGAAATAAGCCAGGAACAGAAAGATAGATATGGCATGTTATCACTTATATGTGGAATCTAAAACAATTGAACTTATAGAAGCAGACAGTGGAACAATGGTTACAAGAGCCTGGGGAGTGAGGAGAATGGAGAGATGTTGGTCAAAGGGTAAAGTTTCATTTAGACAGGAGGAATAAATAATAAGTATTGAAGGCGATAGATATGTTAATTAGCTTGATTAAATCTTTCCACACTGTATATGTATGTCATAAAATCACGTTGTAGCCCATAAATATATTCAATTATAATTTATCAATTAAAAATAATTTAAAAAATAAAATGAACACACCGTTTCCACACTACAACCTACCTTTTCCTAATTTTCTCTTAAGAGTCTAACTTTATTCCCAGTCACTTAGAGTTAATTTTGCAGCCAGTTGTGGTGGCCCAGGCATGTAATCCCAGCAGTTTGGGAGGCTGAGGGAGGTGGATCACTTGAGGTCAGGAGTTTGAGACCAGCCTGGCCAACATGGTGAAACCCCATCTCTACTAAAAATAAAAAATTAGCCTGGTGTGGTGGTGGACGCCTGTAATCCCATCTACTCAGGAGGCTGAGGCAGGAGAATTGCTTGAATGTGAGAGGCAGAGGTTGTGAGTCTCAAAAAAAAAAAAAAAAAAAAAAAAAAAAAAAAAAAAAAAAAAAAAAAAATTATTTTCTCTTGGTACTATTAAAAATATATTGTTGTGGAACACAACATCATATAAATGCCTTCTTTTAGCAAATTTAGAACTTGTGGGGAAAACTATACTTGAAATATTTTGTAATGCACACAGTAATTCATAGTTATATCCCCCAAATCTGCAATATTCTACCAATGCAAATGGAACATGTAGTTGTCAAGTACAAATATGATTATACATATACAAGGTAAACAGCCTATAAATGTTCATGATTAGACTGAAGTTGAATAAAACAAAAGTATGACACTATGCACTTTCTTTATGGATCAGAAATGTCTGAGACTTTGAATAATTACTTTGTAAATCAACTTAAGTGTCCCATCATAGTATTAAACATTTTTGTAAAAATGTCCTCTAAATTTTGGCCACAGTTTCTTCAGAATCCATTAGAAATATTTAATCAAAGCGTTCAACAAATGGAGGGCAAAATATTCAGCTTATGTTAAGCTTTTACGGAATTGCAATTATTGAAAACAAAGCTTGCAAATGGGAGGATATTGAAATGTATCCCCATGAAATCAAAGGAAGAATTGAACAAATTAAATGATAAGCACTCAAACTGCATGCAGAATATAATTGTGAAATTCCCAATTATGCATTGAAATACCCAAGACTTATGGGGAAAATCTTTGGATAGAGATGAACTCTTCTATTGGATACATTTACATTCTGATACAAAATGATGTTAAACTGAGAAATGTTATGGTTTTGCAGCACTTACAGTTTAGCAAACTGTTCAAAATAATCATTAACATTTATTTTATGAGTTTTGTCTTTTTAAATTTTTGGTCAAAGAAATGCAACCTGCATGGAGGCAAAAAAAAAAAAAAAAAAAAA
>NW_016807086.1:436691-464127 GCF_001698545.2 Rhinopithecus bieti
ATGCATGTGACCACCCCCCGGGCTTACACAAACAACTTATCTGGAAAACCCCCAGCCGTTTGAGGTTGCGAAAAAGGCGGGAACCAACCAGAAACTGCCGAATGTTCAACTTTAAATGTTAACCAATAATAAGCTTGTAACTACTGTTTCTCTGTGACTTGTTTGTACCTCGCTATAAAAGAAACCCTAAAACAGCAGCCGGGGCCTCTCTCTTTACCTGCCATTGTATAAAGCGGAGAGGTCCGGGTTCGAACTCGTAATAAAGCGACCCCGGCTATTTGGCTTTGACTCTGGACTCTGGTGGTCACTTACTGGGGTCTCGCGACTTTGGACACAACAGTTGTAGTGAGCTGAAATTACACCACTGCACCCAACCTGAGTGAAAAGGGAGATTCTATCTCAAAAAATAAAATAAAATAAAAAGGAATTAAAATCTTGCTATAAACATGGATTTTTTTTTTCCTATGTTTTACAAAGATCATTCTGGCAGCAGATGGAGAATGAGTTAGAAGATGATGATGCAAAAAAACAGGGGGAGAGCAGCCATGGTGGTTCACACCTGTAATCCCAAACTCCTGAGTTTGAGACCAGCTTGGGTAACAGTGTGAGACCTCATCTCTACCAAAACAAAAAAGGAAAGAGAAAAGAGAAAGAGAAGGAAGGAAGGAAGGAAGGAAGGAAGGAAGGAAGGAAGGAAGGAAGGAAGGAAGGATTAGAAAACTGCTGCATTAATCCAGATGATGGGGTTTGTTTAACCTAAAGGGATAAGTTTATCCTAAAGCTGCCTTCTTACATATTTTAAATTCAGTTTCTTCATATATAGTGAACCATAACCTAACTGGATATGTAAAAAGACTCTAACCTACTCTTGTAACAAGTAGCCTAGCCCAGGAGCAGTTGCTCGTGCTTGTAATCCAAGCATTTTGGGAGGCTGAAACAAGAGGATCACTTGAAGCCAGAAGTTAGAGACCAGTCTGGGCAACGTAGGGATACCTCATCTCCAGTACACACACACACACACACACACACACACACACTCAAAAATTAGGCATGGTGGCTCATGCTGGTAGTTGTAGCTACTTGGGAGTCTGAGGTGGGAGGATCCCTTGAGCCCAGGAGGTCAAGGCTGCAGTAGGCTTTGACCATGCCACTACATTCCGGCCTGGGTGACAGAATGAGATCTTGTCTGCAAAAAAAAAAAAGGGAGGGGGGAATAGAAAGAAAAGGAGCTGGTAAAGGAACCTGAGTTATGGTAGTCAAGATAGAAGTGGTAGAAAAACAGTGCTCTGAGAGCCAGTGGATTAGCCTTTGGGGAATAAAGAAAGCTGGAACTAGTGTCAAGTGTAGCAGGTTGGAGGGAAGACTGACATCAGACAATTCTGAGGTTCTGATAACTTTAGGAGGAACTCAGGCCTAGCTTAAAAAGGGAATGGTCAGGGTGGGCACTGTGGCTCACACCTGTAATCCTAGCACTTTGGGAGGCTGAGGCAGTGGGTCACTTGAGGTGAGGGGTTCGAGATCAGCCTTGCCAACACGGTGAAACCCCATCTCTACTAAAAATGCAAAAATTAGCCAGGCGTGGTAGAAGGCGCCTATAATCCCAGCTACTCAGGAGGCAGAGGCAGGAGAATTGCTTGAACTCGGGAGGTGGAGGTTGCAGTGAGCCGAGATCGCACCATTGCACCCCAGCCTGTGCGAAAGAGTGAAACTCCGTCTCAAAAATAAATTAATTAATTAATTTAAAAAGGCAATGCTCACAGAAATGTTTTACAGTTGGAAAGTTTTAGATTTAACTTTAATCAAACTTCAAAGATATAATTGTCATTGTTACAGTTTTACACTGTAACTGTTATTCTAGTATTTCTCTACAACTTATTATTTAATTTTACTGTGAACTTTTTTTAGTTTTACGTTGTATGTACAAGGGCATATTGATGTGTATTGAGTATACTTTGATAACTTGTCAAGGACATCAGTAGAAATCTGACTTTGAAGTTGAGTGATTCCAAAACACCTTCTTTTTTTTTTTTTGAGGTGGAGTTTCACTCTTGTTGCCCAGGCTAGAGTGCAATGGAGCAATCTCAGCTCATTGCAGCCTCCGCCTCCTGGGTTTAAGCGTTTCTCCTGCCTCAGCCTCTCAAATGGCTGGGATTACAGGCTCCCACCACCATGCCCGGCTAATTTTTGTATTTTTAGTAGAGACGGGGTTTCGTCATGTTGGCCAGGCTGGTCTCAAACTCCTGACGTCAGTTGATTCACCCGCCTCAGCCTCCCAAAGTGCTGGGATTACAGGCGTGAACCACCGTGCCCGGCTCAAAACACCTTTTAAAATCTCTTTAGATTTCATTTCAGAACCTGTTTCTCAATAGTGTCTATGGGTAAAATTTTAACTGTTTTATGATTTGACTTATTAGCTGTTACTTTTCAGAATTACATCAAGAATGTGTTCTAGATATTTAAAATTTATTTAGTAGTTAAAGCACTTAAGTAGTTTCTCCCCTGCAGTCTATACCTACATACTATCTCTTACATGTTCATTTTGATGCCTCAGCTTTGGTATGTGATTCATCTCTTAGTAGATAAATGCTAGATTCTTTCGTCTCAATTACAGTCATTGGTCTGATAATCCTGTGAGTCAGTCTACACAAAACAAGGAGCTCATATCAAACTCCTGGCAGGTTTAGTTAAAATTAAAATGCATGCTTAACTGTAGAGATTGTCAAGTGTGGAAACAATATTTGTCCAGCTGGACAGCTTTCTTTTGTAGTTGCTAAATGAAAGTTGAGATTCTGTCTGCTCCTTGAAAGCTTCTGTGTCATGAAGGTAATTTGGACTGTTTGTGGTTTGACAGGGATTATTAAAATCAGATGAAGTGAAGGGAAGCAAGTGTGAGAAAGCAAAATTGACACTGACACTCTCTATTATTTGCAGCTTGGATCATGATGACTATGTTGATATGATAGATTCACTGTTGAGATAAGTAAAACAGCAAATAAAATAAAAAGTAAGTATGGTGATGTATTTTTAGATTTAACTTGAAGAAATCCAAAATTTACTTTCATTGATTGTTTTTTAAATAGATTTTCAGGTTATTTCATATGAATTTGTCTTAACCACCGACAAATTATACTTCTATTGAACTATGGAATTAAAATGTATACTACAAAGGCTGTATGACAGAAGATTAAATATTAAAGAAGTAGATCACACGATTAAATCATAGAATTTTAAAACTAGAGAGTCCTTAAAATCATTTTATCTAACATCCTTTTTTTGTAGGTGGAAACTGAAAGACGTTTTAAGGTATCACATTTAAATTTTAATTGATAGCTTCCTACCTTTTCACAATTTTTAAAAATGGCTTAAATAGTTTAAAAGCCATTTAAAATTATTTAAGCCACATTCATAGGTAACTTTTTTCTGTTTAATAATACTCAAGTTACGTTATTATAGTTATATATAGCCTTTAAATAGTATTATCTACATTGGTGAAATAAATGCCTTTCATAAATATGATTTTCTACTGAGAACATTATTAGTGTAGAGGAAGTTATGACTAGAAGGCTGTTTCAAGCTATCAATCAAGAAGGGCTGTAGTAGAAAAGTAGAATTATTTAATTGGAAGAGAAATTGTCATGCGCGTCCGTGTGAAGAGACCACCAAACAGGCTTTGTGTGAGCAATAAAGCTTTTTGATCACCTGGGTGCAGGCAGGCTGAGTCCAAAAAGAGAGTCAGTGAAGGGAGATAAGGGTGGAGCCGTTTTATAGGATTTGGGTAGATAAAGGAAAATTACAGTCAAAGGGGATTTGTTCTCTGGCGGGCAGGAGTGGGGGTCGCAAAGTGCTCAGTGGGGAGATTTTGAGCCAGGATGAGCCAGGAAAAGGACTTTCACAAGGTAATGTCATCTCTTAAGGCAAGGACTGACCATTTTAACTTCTTTTGTGGTGGAATGTCATCAGTTAAGGCAAGGACCGGCCATTTTCACTTCTTTTGTGGTAGAATGTCATCAGTTAAGGCGGGGCAGGGGATTTTCACTTCTTTTGTGATTCTTCAGTTACTTCAGGCCATCTGGGTGTATATGTGCAAGTCACAGGGGATGCGATGGCTTAGCTTGGGCTCAGAGGCCTGACAGAAATTAGGTTAAATATGAAGAACTTTATGTATGTAAAACAAGATGAGTTTTAATATGCATTGTGGAAAATTCTGTGTTTATTTAAGCAGGGTAGTTAAATGATCAGATCAAATTTATAAAATGAGAAGCCTAGAGTCCATGTGCAAGACAGACACCAACTGGGTGTCCTACCATTCAATTTGAATTCAATTCTGACACTACCAGGACCCTGTAAGTTAAGAGCTCAGACTCATAAGACTGTCCTCACTTCACCTGCCAGCTGCAGGTGGGTTTCCCAGATGACCCACACTTCTGCCACAAGACTACAAATTTGGGGGTTGCCACAGTTCAATAATTCATTAGAATGATGCACAGAACTCAGGGAAGCAGTATACATACAGTTTTATTAGAAAGCATGCAAGGTAGGAACAGCCAAATAGGAGAGATGCATAAGACAAAGTAAGGAAGAGGATTATGGCACAGAACTTCCTCTCTGGGTGTGCCATCCTCCCAAGACATGGATGTGCTCACCAATTTGGAAACTTCCTGAACCTCCTTGTTTAAGAATTTTTATTGAAATCCATTGTGTAGACACGATTGATTAAATCACTGGTCATAGGTGAATGGTCTCAATCCCAAGTCCCTTTCCTGTCTCTAGAGGTTAGAGGGAGTGGAACTGAAAGTTAACAATGCAGTAATCAAATGGTTGGTTTTTTTTAGACCAGCTCCCATCCTGAAGCTCTCTAGGGGCCCTCCTGAGTAACCTCATAAACATAAAATCACCTGTGAATAACAAGAGACATTTCAATCACTCAGGAAATTCCAAAAGTTTTTGGAGCTCTGTGCCAGGAAGGGGGAAAGGAGTTAAAACCAAATGTGTGTGTGTGTGTGTGTGTGTGTGTGTGTGTGTGTGTGCACGCACACAAGTATATGTAATTATACCACAAGATGTGAGTCTTAGAAGTCAGATGGGAGGTTTTTCAGCAAGAAATAATGTCCGAATCTGTGACACTGGTAGCAGACGGAGGTAAATGTCATCTTTGAGAGCATTTGGTGACCATTTAAGATCTTAGGGAGAAAAGTATCTGAGAACTTGGTGATCATTTAAAACAGGGGCCAGCAAACATTTTCTATTATGACTGAAATAACCAAAAGGCCAGATAGTAAATATTTTAGGATTTGTGGACACATATGGCCTCTGTAGCATATTCTTTTTTGTTTTTTATTTTTACAACTTATTAGATATGTAAAAACTATCTTTTCAGGCTATAGAAAACAACCATGTCATAGTTTGCTGATACCTGATTTAAGATGTTAGGGCAAGAAACAGGGAGATTAGGTAAATGGTTGTCCTGTTAGGCAGGAAGAGAAGCCAGTTTAAGGAAAGACTCTGAATTAAATTTTGGACATACTGAGTTTTCATTGGCCCTCTGAAGGTTTGCTGAAAATAATTACTGGCATGAGGCAGATGAGTGGGAGAAAAGACATATGAATTTATTTTTGTGTAAATATACAGGAGCCTTCAGAATGAAGATCCAATCCCTACCCCTCCCAATAAGAGCTTATATACTATCTTGAAGTTACAGAAAGAACGAGGGCTCAGGGAATGGCCAAGAATGGGTTATGATGATAAATTAAGTTATAGGAGGGAGAGAAGAGGCTTGACTAGCCAAGGTGGTCTTGTTATGTTGATGAAACCTCACAGGAAGCAGCCCTCAGAGAAAAAATGGTAAATGTTTCTTTTCAGACTTTTAGAAGTGTCAGGCTCTCAGTTAATCTTGCCTAGATCCAGACAAGAGAAGGCCTGGCTGCATTAATGCAGTTTCTTTATGGATTCATGTTTTCCTCACAAAAGACAGCTTTGCAGGGCATTTCTGTTTCCCGGCCTTCTGACAGCCACCTCACAATATGAAATACATTTTGTGGTAAAATATTTTGATCCCCATCATGAGTTTAAAGAACCTCTGAATCAGTGATGTGGAATTGTCTAGTAAGTACTTGGAAATATGTATTGGAGTTTTGGAGGAAGGACTAGAATTAGAAGTAGAGACTTTGAATTTTCATCATAGAGATGATGGTATCAAGCTGAAATGACCAAAAGGATCAGAATCCAGTTTTAAAGAGTTTATTCAAGTGAAAAACTGGGAGTAGCCATTCCAAGAAACAGAGACTCCAGGGAAATGGGGTCAGTTAAAGTCTTGCTTAGACAGGTAGAAAACAAAATTAATTCAGTAAGATTGTTCCATTTTCTATACAAGGCTGGTTTATGAGTTACAACAATTTAATTAGTTACAGTTTGTTTTCATTTCCAAACAGCTTGTTTTCGTTTTGTTTCCTATTTAAAAGAGAGTATTTAACATTCCATCTTAGACACTGTGATAGTCATAAAGTCTTTGCATAGAAAACGTAAGAGGGAAGTTAATCTATAGTAAAGATAAACAGTTAAGAGAGAAGGGATCTTCCCTGGCACCCTATAATCCTTCACAACATTGTCCAAAACAATATAAATTGTTTTATAGAAAACATAAAAGTACTCTTGAAAAATTACATAAAATGCAGTTGATTTGCTTGAAGAAAGCTCAGTAAAGGTATTTAAAAGAATATAGGTGTAGGGAAGAAAAAGTAATATCCTTTCTTCCCATCTTAGGTTCATGGCTGAGGATCCTGTAAGTGGAAGACAGATTAACAAGAGAAAAGCATACAAATGTATTTGATATAAATTTTACATGACATGGGAGTATTCAGAAATGAAGACCTAAGGAAACAGAACAACTTATGTATTTTTATGGACAGTCATGCAGAAGTATGATAGATGACAAAAGGCTGTGATCTAATAATAAATTGGTGGAATTTAGCAAGATCTGTTTGTTCTCATCCTTCTCTGTATGTCTTTGTCTTCAGAGATAAGGATATTGCTTTCTTCCGGGTATAGGGAATTCACCTGTGGAATGAAGGTCTTATGACCTATTTCAGTGGGAGGCGGAGAATTCTTTTACAATCTGCTTCAGAGAAGAAGCGCACGCAGGAAGAAAGTCAGAGAGACTTTCCTGTTTCTGCTGTTTTCTCAAGTGCCAAAGTACTCCAAACTTTGGATAACATGTCTTAAACCTCATTACAGGTCTAGAGAGAAGCCTGTGTGGTGAATATTGGTGTTTAATGCCAGATATGGGAAAGAAGCTTATCAAGATATTTATTAATTTAACACAAAAAACTACTGTGGTTAATTTAAGGGGAAAAAATGTGAGCGTTGGGCAGTGAAGCATGGAGAGGATTTATTGTGTGTATCTCACATAACCAAAAGAAAACTTTGTGAGTAATCAGGGAAGAGCAAAAACTGCACTTCTAGTGGCCTCAGCCAAAAAAATTCATACACATGCTTTTGGGAGGCTGGAATTAGCTTGATTGGTTTACCACCAGTGATGTCTTATCCCTGCCTCCATTCCAAATTTCAAAACTCATTTAGTATACATCTAAATGTTAAAGGGCGGTGCGGGGGAGGTGGTGGTCCTTGCTCCCAGAGCTCCCAAGATGATGGCAAGCCTTATGTTCTCTGACCTCAGGTTCTTGGCTTTATGGATTCCAAGGAATGGAATCTGGGGCCATGTGGTGAGTGTTATAGCTCTATTAGAAGCCATGGGTCACGGAAGAGAACCGTAGAACCCAGTGACTAGTGTAAAGCTCAATTAGGATGAACCCAGACACTTATCTGGGCAGGAACAGTGGCAAGCCTTTAGCCTGATCGGGAGCATCAGTGGGCTCCTCCTGGGCACTTAGCTGTGCAGGAACAATGGCAAGCCTTTAGCCTGATCAGAAGTGGCAATGGGCACCTCCCTGGATCAGGACCACAGCAGACACCCTGCTGGATCCAGAGGGATGGAAGTCAGCAGTGGTTCTGCGATGGCAGCAAATAGCAATGGTGGACGGTGGACAAAAGCTCAGCTTGAGCCATAACAAACAGGGACCAGAAGAGTGTGCAGCTACAAGATTTAATAGAGTGAAAACAGAGCTCCCATACAAAGAGAGGGGACCCAAAGAGGGTAACCGTTGCCGGCCCGAATGCCTGGGTTTATATCCCGATCATTGTCCCTCCTGCTGTGCTCTCAGGCAACAGATGATTGGCTATTTCTTTACCTCCTGTTTTTGCCTAATTAGCATTTCAGTGAGCTCTCTTTACTACCTGATTGGTTAGGTGTGAGCTAAGTTGCAAGCCCATGTTTAAAGGTGGATGCAGCCACCTTCCCAGCTAGGCTTAGGGATTCTTAGTCGGCCTAGGAAATCCAGCTAGTCCTGTCTCTCATAATGGTCTAACCCTAAATCCATTATGACTAGGGTTAGGTCCTATCACACAGAAATGGACCCTCATTGTATGTCTGTATGTTGTATATTTGATTTTTAAAAAAGAAGAAGAAATGAGCCTTGCATGGTGGCTCATGCCCGTAAGCCCAGTACCTTAAAGTCTGAGTCATGTGGATTGCTTGAGCCCAAGAGTTTAAAAGCAGCCTGGGCAACATGGCAAAACCCAGTCTCTACGAAAATTAGCCAGGTGTGGTAGCACGTGCCTGTAGTCCCAGTTACAAGGGGGCTGAGGTGGGAGGATCACTTGGCCCAGGAGGTCAAGGCTGCAGTGAACTGTGATCGTCCCACTGCACTTAGGCCTGGACAACAGAGCCAGAACCTATCTCAAAATTAATTAATTAATTAATTAAAAAAGACATGTGATCTGGCCAGCTACCCAAAATGATGTTTCCTACCAGGAGCCTGGTAAAGAAATAAATGGTGTGAGAGACAAGATGGAAAACTAGGAAGATTGGCAAGAGAGGAGACAATTTCAAGGAAGGAGTAGCTATCAGCACTGAATAGTGCAAAGAGATTAAGTGTGATAGGAACTGAAAAATATTTTGTCAATTTTAGTGTAAGGTTCAAGGCAGAAATTATTACTCTGGGTTGAGGAGTAAATGAGAGGTGAGAACACAGGAAATGTAGACTGCTATTTTGAGAAGCTGGGATATGAAAGGAAGGGTTACTGGGGTAGGTTTGCTGGTTTCTAAAAAGTAAGAGGCTTGGACATGTTTATAGTCTGCTGAAAGGGATATTGATGACACAAGACTGGTGATAATTCATGGAACAAAGCTCTGGATGGCATAAAAGTATATTGTAATGGGTAGATTTTTTAAATCAAATTAAAGTTAAGCTAAATAATAATGTCACCAATATTTTAGGAAAATAGTACTACGTTAATATGACTAGCTAATTAATATTATTAACATTTTAGGATAAATTTTTAAACTCTTGGAACATAATTTAAGAACCTTAAATCCTTTAGAAGAAAGCATTTTGATACAAAGTGCATGCTAAATTCAAATCATTGTTACTAAATTATTAAAAGAGAGTTTTCTTTAAAATGTAACTGACATCTGGCCGGGCATGTGGCTCACGCCTATAATCCCAGATCAACCTGGCCAACATGGCAAAACCCATCTCTATGAAACATACAAAAAAAAAAACCCCTAAGACTAGTCAGGCGTGGTGGCACACACCTGTAATCCCAGCTACTCGGGAGGCTGAGGCAGGAGAATCTCTTGAACCCTGGGGTCGAGGTTGCAGTGAGCCGAGATTGCGCCACTGCACTCCAGCCTGGGCAACAGAGCTAGACTCTGTCTCAAAATAAATAAATAAATAAATAAAAGTAATTGATATCTCATAAACTATATTTATTATTCCCAGTTGATACATAATACAAAACTGCCTTTTTAAAAGTGCTCCATAACTTAAATTTTCTACTAACGCAGATCTTCAAATTAATAAACTTTTACTATACTTGAAAATTCATTAGTTAATATCATTAATCTCATGATCTGTGACATTATCTAGGTCTAATCTCAAAAGATACAGTAATTTTATAACTTTGAAATCATGTGAAATGTGTGAGTACCAGTTATAAAAGAATGCTAAAATTAAAATTTATATTATCTTGGTTTCACCTTCCATTAAAGCAAGAGATGGCTAGGATTGCATATTGAAAATTATAAAGAGTTATTAAAAGGAAAATATGTTATAGAAAGAGAACTGCATTGAAAAATAAAGAAAGCAATGTCAGAATTGGTGAGTAAATCATATGACAATTAATTCTGTTTGCTTGTCAAGCTACAATAGTGTATTCTGACTGATCCTGTCAATTTCTACTTCATACACACACATATATAAATAATTAATAGGAGTTACAGTGAAGTATCTTATATTTTAAATGGAGGAATTTTAATAGTCATAGCATATTAATATGAGTACTTACCAGATATATATTGACAATCTAGTTTACATAATTATAGTAATCAGAACTTCCACAGTTATTAGCAGAAAGCATAGCAGTCTATATAAGAAAACCTAATGTATAGATAAGAGTTGAGAACATAAATTGAATGGAATAACAAGTTCTTTGTTTCCTAATATGACTTCAATATATAAGGGGTTTAAATGACTATCAACAAATTGAGATCCACTGGAGTGTTTATGTCGTCACTGGGGGAAGGCTAAAACATTAAAATCTCAACTCCCAGTAATTAATGAGAAGAAAGAAATTTCAGGCAACCTTAAAATATTACAAGTAAGCTCTGGCCTTTAAAAAAGTTGATAGTGTTGATTTTAATTTTTAGCTTCCACAGATGAGTGAGCACATTTGATGTTTGTCTTTCTGTGCCTGGCTTTTTTCATTTAACAAAATGACCTCCAGTTTCATCCATGTTGTTGCAAATGACAGGATCTCATTCTTTTTTATGGCTGAAGAGTACTCCATTGTGTATATGTACCACATTCTCTTTATCCAGTCCTCTGTTGATGTCCGTTTTGTCTTTTCAAAAGCCAACTTTTGTTTCATTGATCTTTTCTATTGTTTTCTTTGTTTCAGTTTCATTTATTTCCACTCTGATGTTTACTATTTCTTTTTTTCTACTAATTTGAGTCTAGTTTGCTCTTGCTATTCTAGTTCTTGATGCATCATTTGGTTATTTGAAGTTTTTATTCTTTTTTGATGTAAGCACTTAAAGCTATGAATTTCTCTCTTAGTACTGCTTTCATTATATTCCATATTCTTTGTTTTTGTTTTTTTTTTTTTTGAGATGGATGGAGTCTCACTCTGTGACCCAGGCTGGCTGGAGTGCAGTGGCTTCATCTCGGCTCACTGCAACCTCTGCCTCCTGGGTTCAAGCAATTCTCCTGCCTCAGCCTCCCAAGTAGCTGGAATTACACGCACCCGCCACTACAGCCGGCTAATTTTTGTATTTTTTTTAGTAGAGATGGGGTTTCACCATGTTAGCCAGGCTGGTCTTGAGCTCCTGACCTCAGGGGATCTGCCTGCCTCAGCCTCTCAAAGTGCTGGGATTATAAGCGTGAGCTACTGCGCCGGCTCCCATAGGTTTTGGTATGTTGTGTTTCCATTATCATTTGTTTCAAGAAATTTTTAAATTTGCTTCATAATTCCATTGACCCACTGGTCATTCAGGAGCATATTATTTAATATCTGTGTGTGTACAATTTCAAAATTCCTGTTATTATTAATTACTAGTTTTATTCCATTGTGGCCAGAGAAGATGCTTGATATTATTTCATTTTTTTGAATCTTTTAAGCCTTGTTTTGTGACCTACCATATGGTCTTTCCTTAAGAATGATCTATGTGCTGAGGAGCAAAATACACCGGAAAAATGTATTCTTCAGCCACTGAGTGAAGGAATTCTATAAATATCTATTAGGACCATTTGTTCTATAGTGCAGATTAAGTTCAATGTTTCTTTGCTGATTTTATCTTTGGAAGATCTGTCCTATGCTGAAAGTAGGGTGTTGAAGTCTCCAGCTATTATTGTATTGAGGTCTATCTCTCTCTTTAGCTCTAATAATATTTGCTTATTATAATAATATCTGGATGGTCCAGTGTTGGGTGCATATATGTTTATAATTGGTGTATCATCTTGGTGAATTGACCCTTTATCATAATATAATGACCTTCTTTGTCTCTTCTTACAGTTTTTGTCTTGAAATCTATTTTGTCTGATACAAGTATAGCTATTGCCACTTTTGTTTGTTTGTTTCCTTTGGCATGGAATATCTTTCTCCATCCCTCGGTTTTCAGTCTTTGTGTATCTTTATAGATGGAAGTGTATTTCTTGTAGGCAGGACACCATTGGGTCTTGGTTTTTTATCCATTTAGCCACTCTATGTCTTTTGATTGGAGAGTTTAGTCCATTTACTTTCAGTGTTGTTATTGATAGGTAAGGACTTACTCCTGCTGTTTTATTTGTTTTCTGGTTGTTTTGTGGTTATCTCTTCATTCTTTCCTTCCTTCCTGTCTTGCTTTTAGTTAAGGTGATTTTCTATGGGGATCTGATTTAATTTCTTGCATTTTATTTTTTGTGTATCCACTCTACATTTTTTACATTTGAGGTTACTGTGAGGTTTGCAAATACTATCTTATAACCCATTAGTTTAGACTAATGACAACTAAACACTGATTGCATAAACAATAAAGCAAAAAGAAAACTAGTAAAAACTCTATTAGTTCACCAGCTTTTTAACCTTTTGTTGTTTCTCCTTATGTCTTATTGTACTGTCTACATCTTGAAAAGTTGTTTTAATTATTATTCAATTCATTCATCATTAGTCTTTCTATTTAAGATATGAGTAGTTTACATACCACAATTACATTGTTATAATATTGTGTTTTCTTTGTTCTTACAATTACCAGTAAGTTTTATATCTTCAGATGATTTCTTCTTGCTCATAAACATCTTTTTCTTTTAGCTTGAAGAACTCCCTTTATCATTTTTTGTAGGACAGGTCTTCAGTTAATGAACTCTGTCAGCTTTGGTCTGGGAAATCTTCATTTTTTCCACATGCTTGAATGATATTTTTGCAGGATATACTATTACAGGGTAAAAGTTTTGTTTTGTTTTTTTTTTCCTTCAGCACATTAGGTATATTCTGACACTCTCTCCTGGCCTGTAAGGTTTCCACTGAAAAGTCTGCTGCTAGACATATTGGAGCTCCATTGTATGTTATTTGTTTATTTTCTGTTGCTGCTTTTAGGATTCTTTTTTTTTTTTTTTTTTTTTTCTTGAAATGGAGTCTCACCCTGTCGTGCAGGCTAGAGTGCACTGGCACAATCTTGGCTCACTGCAGTCTCCACCTCCTGGGTTCAAGTGATTCTCCTGCATCAGCCTCCTGAATAGCTGGGATTACAGGCTCACACCACTACACCTGGCCAATTTTTTGTATCTTTAGTAGAGACAGGGTTTCACCATGTTGGCCAGGCTGGTCTCGAACCCCTGACCTGGCAATCCACCTGCATTGGCCTCCCAAAATGCTGGGATTACAGGCATGAGCCACCATACTCAACCGGATTCCTTTTTTTTTTTTTTTAATCTATGACTTTTGGGAGTTTGATTATTAAATGCCTTGAGGTAGTCTTCTTTGGGTTAAATCTGCTTGGTGTTCTATAACCTTCTTGAACTTGAATGTTGATATACCTCTCTACATTTGAGGTGCCATTTTTTTTTATTATTTCTTTCAATAAACTTTCTGCCCCTTTCTTTCTCTCTTTCAGGCCAATAACTCTTAGATTTGCCCTTTTCAGGCTATTTTCTAGATTTTCTGGCCTACTTCATTATTTTTTATTCTTTTTTCTTTTGTCTCCTCTGATTGTGTATTTTCAAATAGCCTATCTTTGAGCTCACTAATTCTTTCTTCTGCTTGGTCAATACTGCTATTAAGAGACTCCGATGCACTCTTCAGTATGTCAATTACATTTTTCAATTCCAGAATTTCTGCTTGATTCTTTTGATTTCAATCTCTTTGTTAAATTTATCTGATAAAATTCTGAATTCCTTCTCTGTGTTATCTTGAATTTCTTTGAATTTCCTCAACACAGCTATTTTAAATTATCTGAAATATCACATATATACATATAGGTGTTTCGCTAGGATTGGTCTCTGGTGCCTTATTTAGTTAATTGGGTGAGGTCATGTTTTCCTGGATGGTCTTGATGCTTGTGGGTTTTTTTGTTTGTTTGTTTGTTTTGTGCCTACGCATAGAAGAATTAGGTATTTATTGTAGTCTTCACAGCCTGGGCTTGTTTGTGCCTGTCTTTCTTGGGAATGCTTTCCAGGTATTTGAAGGGACTTGGGCCCCATGCCCAATTAGACTATGGTTCTTGCAATCTTACAGAGGTATCACCTCGGTAATCTTTGATATGATCCAGAAGAATTCACTAGATTATCAAACAGAGACTCATGTTCTCCTCCCTTACTTTCTCCTAAACAATCTGAGTCTCTCTCTCTCTCTCTCTCTGTGCTGAGCCACCTGGAGCTGGGGGTGGGGTAATATAAGCACCCCTGTGGCCACCCCTGCTAGAACTTCCTTGGGTCAGACCTGAAGCCAGCACAGCACTGGGTCTTGCCTGATGGCTGCTGTAACCACTGACTGGTTACCACCTATGTTCACTCAAGGCCCTAGGAATCTCTATACAGCAGGTAGGGAAGCCAGCCAGGTTTGTAGCCTCCCTTCAGGGCAGTTAGTTCCCCCATGCCATAGGTGGGTTCATAGATACTATCTTGGAGCCAGAGATTGGAGTCAAAACCCTTAGAAATCTATCTGGTGTTCTGTTCTACTGTGGTTAAGCTGGCCCTCAAACCACAAGACAAAGTCCTTCCCACTGTTCCTTCCCCTTTTCACAGGCAGAAGAGCCTAACTCTGTGGACGCCATCACCACAGGCCCAAATGGAGTATTGCCAGACTACAACCAATGTTCCCATAGGTCCCTAGGGCTCTTCAGTCAGTCAGCTTGTCGTGAATGTTGCCAGGCATGAGACTCACCCTTCAGGATAGTGGACTCCCATCTGGCCCAGGGCAGGGCCAGAAATGCCATCCAAGAGCCTAGGCCTGGACTTGGGGACCTCAAGAGCCCACTTAGTGCTCTACCCCACTGTGGCTGAGCTGGTACCTAAAGTGCAAGACTAAGTCCCTTTTACTTTTGCCCTGTTTTTCTCAAGCAGAAGGAGTCTTTGACCATAGTCATCACAGCTGGGAATATGCTAGGTTTCACCTAAAGTAAATGTATCTAAGAATCTCACCCGAGGTCCACAGTATACAACCTGGATAGCGTTGTTAGTTATCCAGGGACCAAGAGCTCTCTAGTCAGCAGGCAACGAATCCTGTCAGGACTGGGTCCTTCTCATCAAGGCAGCTGGTTTCTTTCTGGTCCAGGATTTGTCTAGAAATGTCATCTAGGAACTAGGGCCTGGAATAGGGACCTCACAAGTCTGCCTGGTACCCTGTACTATTGTTGCTGAGCTGATATCCAAGATGCAAGAGAAAGTCCTCTTTACTCTTCACTCTCCTCTCCTCAAGCAGAAGGAACGAGTATCTTTTGCAGCTGTGAACTGTGTTCCCTGGGATTGGGGGAGGGGTGGCACAAGTACTCTCTAGCAGCCCCAGCTGGTGTCTCCCTAGGTCATGTACTGCCCTCGTCCACTGGTTCTAAGCCCAGCACAGCACAAGGGCTTGCCTAGGAATAGCCATCCTTGTATCCTAGACTCCCTTTCAAGTTTACCTATGACCCCAGAGCACTGCAGCCTGTGGTGGTGAAGATTGCAGAGAAACTCAAGTTCTGATCTCTGGGATGGGAGATTCCCTTCTGGCCATGGCTGTTTCAAATGTTTGCTCCATGGGTGGGTGCCAGCTGGGCCCAGCACAGCTTTGCTCTCCACTGTGACAAGGCAGTACTGAGTTCAATGCCAACCCCCCACCCCACCCCAGTCACTGTGTTCTCCCTCTCCTAAGTGCGTAGATTATCTTTCCACACTATGTGGTTGCTGCCAAGGGATGAGGGAGGGTGACATCAGCAATGTGTTTTCTATCCTCTCGGTTCCTCTTTCAGTGATAGGAAGTTAAAACCAGGTAACTTTACCTGATTTCTGGCTCTTAATGACACTGCTTTTTTGTGTGTACTTAGTTGTTAAAATTCGGTGTTCCTGCACGGAGAACCCTTGGTGACATCTTCTATTCAGCCTTCTTACTCTGCCTTCCTGACACTCTGTACATCAAGTTTCAGATGTTCAAAAGTCCCATAATTTTTTGCATATTTGCCTTAGTATGAGACATTAAAAGGTAGAAAATTCTGAAGATAGAGGACTAAGCACATGTATTTACTTTTCTTCCCTCCTGAAATCCTATTGAAATGTCAGTAAAGACATGTAGTAAAGCAAACTTGAAAGAAATATGAGGTGCCATTGGGATATTTCTGGAAGATAGAAAGTAAAGAGGCTCAGACCAATAAAGAAACTGGAGGCATGGAAACAACCCTCTACAACATGCAAAAGAGGAAGTTGCTATGGTAGTAAGAGCCATTCCCTGGAGTAATGCCACCTTCAAAGACAAAAATAACAGAATGAAGTAGGCTACAGGGTAGTCATCAAGGAGGGAAGGCGCTGAA
The DNA here is from genome assembly GCF_001698545.2 of Rhinopithecus bieti. NCBI lineage: Eukaryota > Metazoa > Chordata > Mammalia > Primates > Cercopithecidae > Rhinopithecus > Rhinopithecus bieti. The sequence goes on from NW_016807086.1 coordinate 453,280, forward strand.
GAAATGTTTATGAGCAGCTAAACAGGTTAGCCCCTTCCTCTCATTATGCAATAGCATTTGCTTCTTTGAAATGTTTTCTCAACAAGTTGAAAATCTAGGTGGTTAGCACATATAGCTATGAGTGTTGACCACAATATGAGAAGCAGAACAGATTCTAGGTTACTTCCGGGTCTCTACCAAGGCCTGAGAGAGAACAGAGAAGCAGAACTAATCTACAGTGAGAAAAATAAATTATTCCATTACAGGAAAGAGGTCCCTATCCAGACCCCAAGAGAGGGTTCTTGGATCTTGCAGAAGAAAGAATTCAGGGTGAGTCCATAGAATAAAGTGAAAGCAAGTTTATTAAGAAAGTAGAGGAATAAAAGAATGGCTATTCCATAGACAGAGCAGCCCCGTGGGCTGCTAGTTGCCCATTTTTATGGTTATTTCTTGATGATATGCTAAACAAGGGGTGGATTATTCATGCCTTCTCTTTCCAGACCATATAGGGTAACTTCCTGATGTTGCCATGGCATTTGTAAACTGTCATGGTGCTGATGGGAGTGTAGCAGTGAGGATGACCGGAGGTAACTCTCGTGGCCATCTTGGTTTTGATAGGTTTTGACTGGCTTCTTTACTGTAAACTGTTTTATCCCTTAGCCCTTAATCCTAAACTTAATCCTACTGAAAGCTATTTTAACCATTAGCCCTTAATCCTAAGGGTTGCAGAGGGAGGAAGATCCATCTTCCGTAACTTCTTCAGGCTGAGTAGGGGTGATGATATTCCTGCCTAACTATTAGGGTCTCTTGTGTTCAGGGTAGAGAGGAGCTCAGTCAGAAAGCATCAGTAGGAATCAGTAAGGAATCTCAAGACTTTTTAATTTTATTTTCTCAAGCATCAGTGAGGAATCTCCAGACTTTTTTATTTTATTTTAATGTATTTTTATTTTTATTTATTTACTTATTTATTGAGACAGAGTCTCACTCTGTCATCCAGGCTATAGTACAGTGGCATGATCTCAGCTCACTGCAACCTCTGCCTCCTGGGCTCAAGCAATTCTCCTGCCTTAGTCTCCCGAGTAGCTGGGATTACAGGCATGTGCCAACACACTCAGCTAATTTTTATATTTTTAGTAGAGACAGGGTTTCGCCATGTTGGCAGGCTGGTCTCAAACTCCCAACTGCAGGAGATCCTCCCATCTCGGCCTCCCAGAATGCTGGGATTACCGGCATGAGCCACTGCACCTGACCTCAAGACTTTTTTAAAGCCAACCCAAGTCATGGGCTTGTACCCTCAAATACCTATGAGTTGAGTAAATTTCTCTCCTTTTAAGGTCCCAAGATAACTTGGAACAAGATAACTTAGAACACCTGGATCTGTTAGAAAGTGACATTCTTTACTTACCACTGTACAGAAATACTCTACACAGGGACTGTGTAGGCAGGGTATGAGGCCAGTTCTCCAAAAGGCTTTTATTGACTTTAAAAGCCAAGTTTGATTCCTTAAAGTAAAGCACACCATTCCAGTGAAAGCCTTGGTAAAATAACCAGAAACTGGTTATTGTGTCCTGTTACAAATGAAAACAGATTCTTTTTTTTTTTTTGACAGGGAATCTTGCTCTGTCACCCAGGCTGGAGTGCAATGGCATGATCTTGGCTCACTGCAACCTCTGCCTCCCCGGTTCAAGCGATTCTCCTGCCTCAACCTCCTGAGTAGCTGGGATTACAGGTGCCCACCACCATGCCTGGCTAATTTTTGTATTTTTTAGTAGAGACGGGGTTTCACCATGTTGACCAGGCTGGTCTCAAACTCCTGACCTCAGGTGGTCCCTCTGCCTCGGCCTCCCAAAGTGCTGGGATTACGGGCATGAGCCACTGCGCCCGGCTGAAAACAGATTCTTATTGCACTTATGCAAATAACTATATTGCCATAAATTAAGAACATTCACAAATAGTTTCCAAATTCTGGAGAAATCACATGGAGAGAAACAAATATGCCCCAAATTTTGTTCACAGGAGTATACTTTACTCAATTGTTTAAAGCTGTAAATAGCTAAAAATAAAAGTTTTCTTGACTCTGAAAAACAAAACAAGGATCAGCAACATTTTAAGCAAAACGTTAAAAAGATCATTGTAGACTTCTATTAGTTTAGTCAATGCAGTTAACTCCTGTTTGTTAGTCATGAACATTTCAGCTGTCCATGAGAGTCCTGAAAGTTTTTTCCTCTATTCTGATGTCACAGTCTCCAAAGTTATCAGAAAATCTGCATTCAAGAACATCTGCTAGAGTTCTATAGTTGATTATAAATCACCTTCTAAAGAGGACCAAAGCAAGACAACAATTATCTGTGGATGACAAAATGTCTTAGGAGAGCCACAGTTGAAAACATAATTTACAAAGAAATTTGGCTACCTCTGTAGCATACAATAATTTTATGTAATGATTATAATTATTTAAAAACATACACTAAGTCATTTTAGAATTATGTTTCCCATAATTTTGGAACATATACCAATAACATATTTATACAAATATAGCCCAAAGAAAACAAAACACCATTTTACATTTGATAATCCTTCCTGTATGACTATACTAAATAAGCTAAATGTCACTGTTTGCATTAGTGCTTTGTTGGTGTCAAACCAAATTCTTAATAAAATCTTACAGACAAATGTATTCAATCTTAATCAGTTTGACCATAAGGTAAGATTCTCATAAACCTTTTATAACCCTTTACAATTTTTGTTAAAGAGCAGAATAAAAGCAGGTTTTTGCTGTAAGGAAAACCTGTTGTGCTTTTATTCCAATATATGGAAATGCTGAATAATACCCCTTTAACTTTAGCCAATATGTTCACACACAGAATTTTTTTTACAAGATTAATTTTTCACAAACCGTTCACAACTTGTTTAAGCCTTCAGCCTTATTTTATCTAACTTAAAACAATCCTTTAGCCAAAAAGTAAATAAATCCACATTCCCATGACTTCTTATAATCTTTTACCAAAAGTATATTCTACTTTCCTTGCAGGCCTTGTGTGTAGACTGTTTTTCAGTAGTCTCAATTACATGTTAAGTGTTAATTCTTAGCAACTTTTACTTTTGGTAAAAACCTTGGTAAGTATGGGATTTTAATTATGTACTAGGTGTGGAGCCTGGGACCCGGACAGAAGTGCAGATAAGGTCTGACTCTTTCCAGAGTCTAACTCCACATGTACCAGGCCTTACCTAGCTGTAAAACAGGCAAGTTGTACAGTTAAGAGTCATAGTGGCATTTTATGAAGCCTTTAGGAGGCCTAATCACCTTTAAATTGTACATTTCTTGCATAAATTCCCTTTCATAAATTATTTCACAACTTACACAATCTTCGACATACTTGCACTTTCCCACTTGTCCTAAACATCTCTCTTTTTAAACAACCAGTTATTTTACTTTAGGACAACAATTTACATACAAGAGCATTTCTTACATAAAATTTCTTTTATTTATAACCTTCTTTGCCTAGCTAGGGGTCATGGTTAATTTCACATATCTCCAGGCCTTATCTAGACTCTAATGCTCCAAAACAAATTGAATAATTTTTAAAAGTTAAGCAGTTTATGACCTTAAAGTATTTAGCAAACTTAATATCTGACCACATAATTTAAACCCAATGTTTACATTTTGAAGATATTTTATTTACCTATAATGTTTAAAACTGTCTTTATTTCCCAAATATTACTTAAGTCACGTGAACTATATGAAAGGCATTGAACATTACTTTTCTGACAAAGTATTTGATTTCAGGTCTTATTGTTAAACCAGTTAATCAAAGCTCTTTCACATATAAACATCACACACACAACACATATAAGTACACAGAGAGAAGATAGAGGACTCATTCCCTAAGGCGGGAATTGAACCCTGAACCCAGGCCACCATTGTGATGGCAGAGACCAAGAGAAAGTACTGCCACGTGGTTACAAGGTCAAGCTCCCAAGGACATACAAGAGGGAAACCTTATCCAGTTTTTTTTAGGGACCTGCAACAAAGTTTGTAACTGACAGTTTGCTGGGCCATCTTGAAAAGCAGGCTTACAGGTGTCCTAAGCCCATGTTCTATCCTAAGGTACTTCTGCTCATGACACAACAATACAGAAAGACACACAAAGTACACCAGATTTGCTACAGCTTAAGACTAGCTTCACAATTCCTTTTTCCCATAATCAAAACTTTGTAGGAGATAAACACTAATTTTTACCATTCATTCAACTGGTTTGCAGAGAGAGAAAAAGAAAAGAATTACCTCAGGCAGGGTGGGGAAGGCAAAGAGTTCAGGGAGACCAGAGAAAGACCTACCCGTTGTTCAGAAGTTCAGGTGGCCACTTGTTGGTCACAAAGGGATCTTTTCCAGCAGTTCCATCAGCTCTCAAGGTTTTCCCATTTTGGGGAGGAAAAAGCTCCCCATGTCATATGATCCTGTACATGCCTAATCCTGTCACCCATAGCCATCAGCAAAGAGTACAAGGCAGATTAATCCAAAGAGAATAGCAGTTCACATCCCGCAGTGCCAAACGTATTCTTAGCCAAAAGGGATTTTACTGAGAGAGGCCTCTAACCCCTAAATCTTATAAGGAACCCTAACCCTCCTCAGTTGGGCCTCTAACCCAAGGTTGGCCAAGCATGCTTGCCTTTTATTAAGGGGGGACTCTAACCCAGTGTCTTAGGAGAGACCCTGACTCCCCTAAGTTGAGCCTCTAACCCAATCCCATTATTTACCTGGGTACCCTACCACTTACCCAAAGTTGGCTGATCAGTGTTGCAGTCCATTTCCTTTGGATTGGGGGGTTTCTTCAGTATCATCCCTTTGGGGTTTGCCAGAAAGATGTTACCAGGCGCCACCACTTGCCCAAAGTTAGCCTCTGGGTTGGGGGTTTCCTTATTATCTAGTCCATTCCATGGTCGCCAGAAAGATGTTAGAGAAAAGGAGTCCTGATCCAGACCCCAAGGGAGAGTTCTTGGATCTTGTACAAGGAAGAATTCAGGGTATTCATAGAGTAAAGTGAAAGCAAGTTTATTAAGAAAGTAGCGGAATAAAAGAATGGCTACTCCATAGACAGAGCAGCCCCATGGGCTGCTGGTTGCCCATTTTTATGGTTATTTCTAGATGATATGCAAAACAAAGGGTGGATTATTCATGCCTGCCCTTTCTAGGCCATATAAGGTAACTTCCTGATGTTGCCATGGCATTTGTAAACTGTCATGGCACTAGTGGGAGTGTAGCAGTGAGGACAACCAGAGGTCACTCTCGTGGCCATCTTGGTTTTGATGGGTTTTGACTGGCTTCTTTACTGCAAGCTGTTTTATCAGCAAGATCTTTATGATCTGTATTTCGTGCTGACCTCCTCTCTCATCCTGTGACTTAGAATGCCTTAACCATCTGGGAATGCAGTCCAGTAGGTCTCAGCCTTATTTTACCCAGCTCCTACTCAAGATGGAGTTGCTCTGGTTTGCACACCTCTGACAGTTTCACTGTAGTGTAATGAACTCTTGGTTGGCCACTTGTGCAAATCATCAGATATGTGCTTGCTTCTGTTCACAAATCCTAAGGAGATACCCACTGATAGATACACAGCATCCACTCATGTAGTGTCTGAATCAACCTTCCTGCTCTGGCGGGAGAGACCTTTTGGATAAAACAACCTCTTAACAGTAGAGAAAATCCTTGCTAGCTACCAATATGTATCAACCTAGTCCTTTGTCAATAAATAAGAATGGATCACCAGGGATCATTTAGACATCTGAGGCAAATCAATATCATGAAAGTGGAGAATCAAGTTTAACCAAATGAATGGTGGTGGCAGAAAGGCTAGCTGTCTGCCAAAGATTAATGATCTCCATTCATGGCATAGAGCTTTCCTGGAATCAAATGCCCAGCCAGTGGCAGCATTTCCCAGACACCTTTGCCACCAGGTAGAGTCATGTGACTAGCTCTCACTAGAGAGCTCTTAACCACATTTAAGCAGATGTGGTAAGAGTCATTTCTTGGCCAAAGTAATCAAGAAGCTAGTTTGTCTTTCCCACTTACTTCTTTCCCCATAGCTTCTGCACTTACTTCTTCTACTCAAATATCACCTCCTTGGAGACCTTCCCTGATATTCCTAAATAAAATAGCTCATACTCTGCCCTTGCTGTATCACTCTTAATTTAGCCCATTGCCATGCTTTACTTGTTCTTATAGCACTTCTCACCATGTGATTTTTGATTAAATATATCTGTTTATGTGTTATAAAAAATCTGTCTTCCCCACTAGAATAAAAACTCCATGAGGGCAGGGAATTTAAATTATTGCAGCTATATCCCAGCCTCTACAGCAGTGCTGTAACCTATCAAACATTCAGTACATAGAGAGAATGAATGATTAAAGCTTTGATGGTGAGGAAATGCATGTGCCTCAAGAAGGAGTATCATATTCAGTTTTTAGTTAGGTATCAATACTGAGGTTGTCAAGGGGTGCTAGAGGAAATCAAGGACAGTTTTGCATCCTTCACATATAAATAGACCCAGTGGGGTGAGGCTTTAAAAAGTCTAAGGCTACAACTTCCAGGTGAGTATATTGACAAGAGTTGAGAGAAGGTATTGAATTTTTGCTACACCCACCCTTGTTCACAGTGGTCTGTGGGCTCTGTCACTTCCATTACAGTTCTTGGCTATAATGAGAAGCTGCAGGATGCTTAAGTGCTCTCTGAGGGATGCTGTTTTGTTCAGCTTTCAAACCATAGAAAAGTGTGAAAATTAGGTCACACCTCATGAAATTTAAATAACAAAACATTCTACCTAGCTTTATAACACCCTAGTTCTCCAACTGCTATATTTAATTATGCCTATAAATGGGAATTATTATTTTTGGTTTAGTATCACAACTTGAGGTGAATTTCTGCCCACCCCTATCCTTGGCCATTGTAGGGGAACTGACATGTTTTATTATTTATTCTTGCTCCTCAGAATGGATTGGGATGATGAATATTCTCATAATTCTTTTGACCTACATTGTTTGTTAAACTCATTTCCTGGAGACTTGGAGTTTGAGCAGATCTTCAGTGATATTGATGAAAAGATTGAACAAAATGCTGCAAGGTAAATATTGTTAATTATTTAAAACAAGTTGTTTTCACATTTTACTTATATGAAATTTACCTGGTCTATTTGTGTCCTACTCTTAGATAACTTTAGGTTTTAATTGTCATTAACTTTCCCCCAAAATATTGATTAGACCCCCTCTCACTTAAAGTTTACATGGTTGTCTTTATCTGAGTAGCATTTTTAAGACTAGAAAATATAAGCACTATCTTGAAATAGGCAATTAAAGTTTATTAAATTGGCACTAATGTTTTCTTAGAGCTTGTCAATATTGATGTTCTGAATTTTCATTAATATGGTTAGAGTGTAAGGCCATGATTGCTTGAGTTACTAAAAACAGAACATTGATTTTTTTTTTGCATAATATTTAAGATTCTTTCTCACTTAAGTAGGAGGCTAGAGACTTTATAGAGAGTTGTTATACTAGGTTAGTCATCACCTATCCCAAAAAGTCGTGTTACCAAATACTGAGGGAAACAGTGACAGCTAAATGGTTTCTCATTAATACGTGTTCTTTGGTAGAAAGGACTCTGTCTTCATATGTAGTTGTGGACCCTATAATCAGGTGGTTACTTATTTGCATCATTTTGATCAAAGGTTCTACTTTACCTCATGTGGGTTACAAATGTGCAAACCACAGTAAAAATTTATATTGTGTAATGATACATAGCATTTCCTTTTTTAGAATTTAAGATATAGTTACATTGAATTTCCAAAGAAACTGGAGGAAGTAAATGAAATGTTCCTATGATATTTTTCCTTCTGCTTTACATGAGAATAGTTAGTTCTTTATTATAACAATGGGCATAAGTAAATTCAAAAGATGGCATATTTTGGAGAATTATACTTAAAACATCTCCCATCCCAGAAATCCTCTCCATGAAGGTAGTAGAGAAAGGAAAAAGAAACACTTTTATTATTGAATAAGCATTAAAAAACAGAATATGATGTGCATTTCAGGCAGTTCACTAAGAGCTTGCAAAAATGGAAGGGAATCTCTCCCCTTTAAATAGCGAAGCAGATACAGTCCATTACATTTTACATGTTATCGAGATAAACAATCACTAGTCCTCAGGAAGGAAGACTGGATAGCACATTTTGTCACACATAGTTCATCCTAACTTTTTACTATGGTAAATTAGTGTTAGCTAATTGGCTTTATCCTGAGGAGAAACAAACTTTTTTGTGTCTTTATAACCGGAGATCGTTTTGCAAATTGGAACAGGCAACCACTGAAGTTAGGCTCTTACTCTCTCACAGGAACTGGGAGATTGGGGAGCTATCTCCCTTGATGCTTGCATTTCAAAAAGATAGCTCCCAGGTTCTTGAGAAGGGCATTCCTGGGTCACAAATCTGACAAAAGGACTGCTGACAAAAGTCTTCCAAGGAATAGATACATGTCTTCCTAGTCTTCCAAGGAATAGATACATGTCTTCCTAGTCTTCCAAGGAATAGATACATGGCAAAAGATGAAAAAGTACTTATGATTACAGGCTTTTTTTTTTTTTTTTTTTTTTTTTGTCACCCAGGCTGGAGTGCAATGATGCAATTTCGGCTCACTGAAACCTCTGCCTCCCTGGCTCAAGCGTTTCTTGTGCCTCAGCCTCTTGAGTAGCTGGGATTATAGGCACCCGCTGCCACACACAGCTAATTTTTGTATTCTTTGTAGAGATGGGGTTTCACGATGTTGACCAGGCTGGTCTTGAACTCCTGACCTCAGGTGATCCACCCGTCACAGCCTCCCAAAGTGCTGGGATTACAGGCGCGAGCCACCATGCTTGGCCTATGATTACCAGCTTTCTAAGGTAAATGCTCTAAGGAAAAAGGAGAGGAGGGAAATCTTTTCCCTTATTCTCAACAGGGAAAATTAAACTTTTATTTTTAATTTGTATTTGCCCTTTATACTATACCTATACATATACACATTATATATGTATTTTAGAGATAGACAACCAAACTGAGAATGTATAGTTGATATTTCATATAAATGTAAAATAAACTTTAGGGTAATTATGTATTTATATAACTTTCATGTTATATATTTATGTATTTTATGACACAGTTTCTAACTCAAAGGAACTTACAAATGAAAATAGTATTTACTTAAATAGATTAACAAGACATTACCTAAATTTCAGAGATGTTTATATTTTAAAATTGAACTATTTTTTAAAAGGTAAACCTTTTCCTTCACAATGGAACTTAGGCTCCATCAAAATAAAACAAGTCACTGAACTCTGATGCTTTTGTTCTGGATTGCTTATTTTTATTTATGAACCATTTATACTTAATTTTTTGCCTTACCTAGTCAAAAAGAAATCATATTTAAAAGTAAAACAGTGATTAAAACATTGTATTTTGCATTAAAAAATAGTTATTAGGTCAAAACTCAGATGTTAGTATTAAAAGAAAATACAGTATGGAACATAGGACATAATTTTTAAATTAAAAATATTTTATTGCCCATATATTAAAACGAACCTAGAGCAGAACCACCTCAAGTGACCATTGATCTTCACAACGGACAAAATAGGGAAGTAGCTGTATGTGCTGTATGCTACATTTAGAATCAAGTCTATTTTTCATCAAATTCAATTATGTTTTCATTATACTCCAGAGAATAAACATAATAGTATAGAGTATATATATTTTTAAAAATAAAATACTGAATAATAACTGTGGTTCAGAAGAGTATAAATCATTTATGCACTCATTTATTGCCTTCTAACAGAATAGCTTTTAGAAAATTGTATGTCATGACGAATCAGTTATGCCACACTTACACTGCAGTAGTTGAATTACCCTTGGCATTTTTGTATTCTAACAGTTCTATTTATCTCCCAGTAGTGTACATTGAATAAGTAATGAACATCTGTATGGTATAGGTTTTCCAGCATAGTTTTAAAAGAAAAAAACAACGTTAGTAATTCATTTTAAAATATGATAGTTTTTTCCTTTTACTTGAATTTTTAAAGTAGCAGTGACCCTGACATCTATTTATGAATTCCTTCTGTCTCCTTAACATCATCAGGTTTTATGAGCCACAGGGTCTATTGCTTCCCCAAAGCAATGATTCACCAGAATGGACCAGTGTGCCCAAAGGTCACTGAACCTTCACCTGCCCTTCAGGAGAGGCTGTCATTCTCAGACCACTTCACTTTTACATTCTCCTTTCCATTCAAGTCAGACCTGGGTGACTAATAGGTCCGACAGCAGAAATTAGTGATAATGAATCATTTATTCAAACACATATCAAAATAGGTAACAAGAGGTAAATAACATGCCAAAGAGAAACATTTTGAAGGTTGTACCTCCGTATCATTAGTTCCCTAACTGAAAACTGCATACTTTAGCACTAATGAACTGAGTGGTACTTATTAGTTTTACAAGATATTGAGGTACAGAAGTTCTTCTGGGCTCACAATATGACACAGCATCGGCCAGACGCGGTGGGCTTATACCTGTAATCCCAGCACTTTGGGAGGCTGAGGCTGGCAGATCACAAAGTCAGGAGTTGGGAGACCAGCCTGGCCAATATGGTGAAACCTTGTCTCTACTAAAAATACAAAAATTAGCCAGGCATGGTGGTGTGCTCCTGTAATCCCAGCTACTCAGGAGGCTGAGGCAGGAGAATTCCTTGAACCCAGGAGGGGGAGGTTGCGTTAGGCCAAGATTGGGCCCCGACCCCCCAGCCTGGGAAACAGGACGAAATTCCACCCCAAAAAAAAAAAAAAAAAAAAGATTGAAAGA
>NW_016807086.1:468403-474049 GCF_001698545.2 Rhinopithecus bieti
AAAAAAAAAAAAAAAAAAAGACACAGAATGATTTTTCCCCCCTTAATGTTCAGTTGGATAAATATAATTGTATCTTAATTTCTTTTACTTTTTCATTTCCTAATTATAGACAACCTCTGTGTGCATCTTAGGAAGTAAGTTTTGCTGGTACCAATGCCACTGGACTACTTTTTTTCCTTTTTTTTTTTTTTTTTTAAATCTAAAGAAAGATGTAATCTCAACACTTTGGGAGGCCAAGGCAGGAAGATCACTTGAGGGCAGGAGTTTAAAACTAGCCTGGACAACATAGCAATACCCCATCTCTACTGAACAACAACAACAAAAAATTAGCCCAACCTTGGTTGGTTGCTCACCTGTGGTCCTAGCTACTCGGGAGGCTGAGTTGGGAGGACTGCTTGAGCCCAGGAATTTGAGGCTGCACACGCTATTGTACTCCAGCTTGGGCAACAGGCTGTCTGGAAAGGAAGGGAGGAAAGGAAAGGAAAGGGAAAGGGAAATGAGGAAAGAAAAGGAAAGAGGGAGGGAGGACCCGAGGCAGGGAGGAAGGAAGGAACAAGAAGTGCTACCAGGTCGGATGGGGGCTCTTGCCTACAATCCCAGCACTTTGGGAGGCTGCGTGTGGTGTGCAGATCTTTTGAGCTCAGGAATTTGAGACCAGCCTGAGCAACATGGCAAAACACTGTGTCTACAAAAAACAAAAACAAAAATTAGCTGGTGCGGTGGCATCCCCCTGTGGATTTAGCTACTTGGGGTGCTGAGGTGGAAGGATCCCTTGAGCCTGGGTGGTGGAGGCTGCAGTGAGCTGTGATTGCACCACTGCGCTACTGCCTGGGCAACAATGTGAGCCCTGTCTCAAAAATAAGAATTGCTACTAGCAATAATACTATTTATTTGACTTCACCTAGAAAATGCAGGGAGAGGGGAGACATTTAACCATGTCTATTAATGAAAGGGTACATATTCTATAGATTACACTTATTTTTTATATAATGCTTAAATTTTTTGAGCTTCCATATTAAAAATTTGCTTTCAAATTTTCCATGTGAAGGTTTTTTATGACTATGTAGATACACAGGCACACACACACAAATATTAATATATTTTATAGCCAGAGCAAATTATACAAAATGAAAATTAGTCATTTCAAAGGTTTTACCGTGCATTATTATTTCTGGCAATATTGTGGCACTTATTTAATAATAAGTAGATGCAAATTAATGTTTGCAGTCGTTTTTGTAACTTCCTGTGTTTGCACTTTGGTTTTGGGTTTCTTCATTAGATACTACATCTCACAGAATCCCGACCTCTTCTCCCCTCCTGCTGAACAAGACCAGGCCACACAGGAAGAAACCTGAAAAGGGCTAATTCCCCCAACTACTGTTGAACCCAGAATAAAACTTTAACCCACTTTCCAACTCTGACTGGGCCTTTCCAGCACTCTTCTTCTCTCCAGAATTAAGAATGCATCCTGGGCAGACAGCATCCTGGGCTTCAGCAGCTCAGTAGCCTCAATTTTTTCTGGCCCCATTCGTATTTCCCACTTTTTAAACTTTTCCAGTTCTTCCACTGAAGCTGTCAGCATGAAGTCCAGTGATGCTTGCAGGTAGAGAGGTGGTGCTAAGTGGGAAAAAGACAAGCCACTCTCTCTCGTGATGGCCTACTGAACCGTTTTTTCATCATCATTTTCTGTCATTATTAATTCTATTATTTCGATTGTCTATAGTGATCCTTTCTCCTTTCTCAATCATCGTACATAGTGTGTCCTCAGTGTTTCCTGCAGACCTCTGCTTTAGGAGGCTAGAATGAATAGGATAAAATGTGGAGTCAGTAGCTCCATTCGATGATTGTTACAAGACTTTTTCCAGTATTGTGGACATTTCAAGTTTTTGAGTTTTTTTTAAGTACAGTATAGCTTTTATTTTTAAGTGTGTTAGCTTCACCTACTCTTGGCCAAATAAGCATAAGACAATAGAGAATTGTTGTTTGGGGATATTCCTAAAAGATATTATTGTATTATCTTTCCATGGCAAATAAGGAAAGGGAAGCACGTGTCTGCCTGTTTATAAATTGTTGTAATAACAAAAGTTGAATAGTATTATACTGAAAATCCAGACCTCATAAAGAGATTGAGCCAATAGTAGTTGGACCACTATTTCCCAGAGAGGATATTAGTTAATGGGTCAGTGGGAAGTAAGCCCCACCCTTGATGTAACAATCTGAGGTGCCTGGTGAAGACCTGGCCCAGCTCTGAAAGCAGGAACAGGGGAGAGAACACTATAAGAGGACTGGAGCCCTGGTAACAGATATGACTGCTGTGGCCAGCTCATCTTTCATGTTGGATGATGCCTGGAGATTGAATCCAAGCCTGTCAACTTTCCCTGAAAAAGACCCTTGTCATGGCCTCAGCTGAGCCAACACCTTGTCTAAAAATGGTCGCTAACACCACAGCCATTGCTAATCACAATCGAAATTCTAGAATGCCATGACTAGGAATATCCTTTCATGGGACCTGGAATGGGAGCTGGGATGGGAAGGGGCTGGAAGCTGTGGCCTTTATTTTCTACTTAAGGACTTTTCTTTAAGCCAGGCATGGTGGCACATGCCTGTAGTCCTAGCTACTTGGGAGGTTGAGGCCAGAGGATTGCTTGAGTCCAAGAGTTCGAATCCAGCCTAGACAACATTATGAAACTCTGTCTCATTCATAAGGAACTAAATCGGAATTTAAAAGTAATTCCTTTTTTTTTTTTTTTTTGTGATAAACTTTCACTCTTGTTGTCCAGGCTGGAGTGCAATGATGCAATCTCATCTCACTGTAACCTCCGCCTCCCAGGTTAAAGCAATTCTTCTGCCCTAGCCTCTCAAGTAGCTGGGATTACGGGCATGTACCAGCTAATTTTGTACTTTTTTAGTAGAGACGGGGTTTCACCATGTTGGTCAGGCTGGTCTCGAACTCCTGACCTCAGGTGATCTACCCACCTTGGCTTCCCAAAGTGCTGGGATTATGGGCGTGAGCCACCATGCCTGGCCGGTAATTCCATTTTTTAAAAAAAAATTTTTGATTTCCACTTTGAAGATATTACTTGTTCTTCACTGTATTTTCAATGCCTAAAACAGTCTTGGCACGTAGTAGGCTAGAAGATAGTCAATAAATGTGTGTTAGACATGTTTGTTAGGTATTTATTGCTTTTGTTTTATCTTAGATGACTAGAACATGATCGATGAAGCTATCTTCAAATGCATTTTCCTTAAATATTTTGCATTATAAAAGTAACACATACTCAGGATAAAATTTCAAATAGTAGAGAAGAGCGGTGAAGAGGAAAACTTTCTCCATTCCTCTGACCCTCCTAGTCTTGTTCTTTAGAGGAAAGCTATCTTGATAAATTATTGTGTAATTTTCTAGAAATATTCTCTAAACATGTATGCACCCCCCCCCCAAAAGATGTAGACCTGATCCGTCTTTTTTTTGAGACGGAGTCTGGCTCTGTCGCCCAGGCTGGAGTGCAGTGGCCGGATCTCAGCTCACTGCAAGCTCCGCCTCCTGGGTTTACGCCATTCTCCCGCCTCAGCCTCCCGAGTAGCTGGGACTAAAGGCGCCCGCCACCTCGCCCGGCTGTTTTTTTGTATTTTTTAGTAGAGACGGGGTCTCACTATGTTAGCCAGGATGGTCTCGATCTCCTGACCTCGTGATCCGCCCGTCTCAGCCTCCCAAAGTGCTGGGATTACAGGCTTGAGCCACTGCGCCCGGCTCCAAAATATATTTTTATATAAACGGGAATTGTATGTATATTCTGTGGTTAGATTTTTTTTACTTACTGTGTATATATGTGTGTGTGTATATATATACACACTATGTGTATACTACATATGTATGATATATATATATACTACTTCATATATATATAATCATATATATATGAGAGTATTTACTGTATGCCTACCTCCTCACACATAAACCATAGGTATTATTAAAACCTTCAGTTTGTAGCTTCTAGTAAATCTGTTGTCTGGCTTAATGATTGATTTAATCAGGACAATGGAGATAAAGATGTAGACCTGATCTGTTCCCATATCTCTTCGGATTCCCATTATTACGTACGTTCTCCCACTCTGTTTTTTCACTATCTCTTTCTCCGAAAGAGAATCAAGGGAGTTGGCACAGAGCAAATGCTGGTGCAGATCCTCCACTTTTCTCTTTCTAATTTCGGTTTGTATGGTTTTGTTGGGATAAACCACCTTCTGACTTCATTAAATTGTGCTGAAATTCCTGGGCAAGCTGCCATAGGTTTAAAAAAAAAAAAGAGCACATTTACTTATTCTTGATTTTCATAGGTATTAGACTATGTCCTTCTAGCCCTATAGAATGTTTCTAGAAACTTCTCTTTATATTATTAACATAGCCCTGTGCCGCTTCCATCTTGCTCCTGTCACTAGTTTATGAGAAGTGATCCAAATCAGATGTAGATTTAGGAGGCAGAAGAAGTGATCTAACTGTTTTGGGAAGCTCGTTCTCATCAGTACAAGATCACTTTGGTCCTGTGAGTACTATCCTGCCACCGACTGGATTTCTGGGAGTATTTCACAATTGGTTGACTCTTTTGAAAGCACTTTAGATTTTCTTAGGTTGATACAGGCCTACACTAGGTGTGAATGGTCCAAATTGAAGCATCTGCACCATTCAAGAGCCAGTCTCAACTTTTGTAGGGGGATTCGTGGTATATAACAACAAATCAAGAGAGGACCCTAACTAACTCTAAAGTTTCTTTCATACTGTGTTGTTCATAGTAAACGCTGAACAAAAGGTGGGTTAACAATAGATGAGAATTCTGAGAGAGGCTATTAATATATAGTCCCAATGAGCAATGATAAGGGCCTATGCTAAATCTTTTACAAAAGGAATGGAAAGGAAAGGATACGTAAGAGAAAGATTTGCTGTCAAGGGTATTTTTTCCTGAAAGTGTAATTACGTCTTTTTGAAATGATTAAATGTCTCTGAAACAGAAAACAATTCAGGATAAGTTTTAATTTCTCACCATTTTAGCCATTGAAGTAGTTGTGTTAGGAGTATTTTTTGACCTTTTAAAAAATATTATCCAGAAATGTCTTTGTCTCAGGAAAGTAAGTTTTCATTTCATGGCTGACTTACATTTTAATTACATACTAGTTTGTATACATCAGCCCTCTTCCCTATTAATTACCTGATAATTCCAAGGAATGTTAGTAATCTAGTTAGATAAATAGGGCTTATCTAAAAACTAGAAAATCTGTTTACCTCAGAATGATTTCTTTGTCTTTTAAACACAAAAGCACAGAAGTGAACAGAAATGTAACAGGATTGAAATGTCAATGTAACAGTTGAAAAGACTTGTCTTTTCCTTAAGTTGAACTTATTTTGTGGGTAAGAAGTATAAGCAAGAGCATCACAATGTAAAAGCTTAAAAAATTTTTTTTAAATTTTGGGTTTTCCATACTGTAATAAATAAGTCTTTAAGCTTTGCCATGAGGCATCTGTCCTGATTTAAGAAATAAAATTTTGTATTCTAACATTCCATGAAAGCCATATGTGTGTTTTCTACAATCTTTTTATTTAAAAAGTTCTCGTAATTTATCAATGGAACATACTTTTTTCCTTTTAACTATTTTGTG
>NW_016807086.1:474170-495231 GCF_001698545.2 Rhinopithecus bieti
TTAAGAAATAAAATTTTGTATTCTAACATTCCATGAAAGCCATATGTGTGTTTTCTACAATCTTTTATTTAAAAGTTCTCGTAATTTATCAATGGAACATACTTTTTTCCTTTTAACTATTTTGTGACTGGATAATACTTTTGAAATCTTGTAAGAACTTTATAATAAGCTGAAGTTTCAAGATTTTATCATTATCCTCTTCTGTTTTTCAGTATCTCATCCTATCTCCAACTGTACCAGTTCAATATTAATCAGCTCTTGGACTATTATTATTATTTAATGCAGTCTGTCCAATAGTAGGACATCTCAGCCTTTTTGGAAGTGAGATGGTACATACATACATACACACATACATCCACACATGCATGAATGTAGTAGTGACCATAAAAATAAATTCATATTTCTTATTCTTCAAATAAATATAGTTTTAAAGTGAGACAACAGTGAGGTTAGATGACGAGTACTGACTTCTGAGGGGGGAGGTGTCAGGGAATTTTAAGTAGAGTGATTCTACTAATGTTCTTACAGCAACATCCTTGCATATAATCTCCTCTTCTACAAGGAAAAACGTTTTTACACCTCCCACAGGCACTTTTAGTGGCTCCCTCCTGTGTACTCCCTTAGCACATTGTACACACTCCTTATCAAGTCTTACTGTGTTGTAGTTGTTTATTTACAGGTTTATCTCTTTCACTAGACAGAATTCCTTTAGGGACAGGACAACGTCTTATTCACATTGGGTTCCCTAGTATATATCACAATGCCTACCACATATTTAACATTCAGCTAATGTTTGTCAAATTTAATGCCTTCATTCAATAAGCAATTTTTACAGTCAGGGAATCTGGGAGTGGATGTTGAATGAGAAAATTACCATAGATATCTTTTTTAAAAAGCATACTCCATATTGCATTTTAAAAATGCTTTATAAATTGATTTATACACAGCCTCTCAGTAATGCATCCACTTGCACACATCATTAACTTAGCTAATTCAGAGTCATTATAATTAAAGCACATTGGGGTTCAAATTTATTAAGAAATGTTGAGACATATGAAAAGGCATAGAGTAGTATGACAAATAGTCCTGTGCCCACCATCTAGTTTAAGAAATAAAACATTACTAGTATAGCTAAAGCTCTCTATGTACCTCTCCCCAATTTCATCCCACTTCCATCCCCACTCTGCCAGAGGGTGCGGCTGATCATTCCAGTGCATTTCCGTACACTTTTACTACCTATGTTTATAATCCTGAAGGATGTGTAGCATTTGAAAGATAACATTTGAAAACATTTAAATGGTGAAAATTAAATTATATTTTATTTTGACCTTGATTAAAGAAGATAAATTGTCAGATTACATACCAAACTGACATTTATCATAAATTCTGAAAATATTTGTATAACAATTGGACAAGAAATATCTAGACTTCAGATGATTAAGTTTTTAGAACAAGATGTATAGGCATTGGTGAGTGGCAGACAAGATAGCCAACTAAAAAAAATTCAGGTGTAGATAATTAGTTCTGACGTTTTATGATTTGTGACAAAATGATTTTAAAATGAAGTTTATCTGTCTTAGTTTGTATCAATGAGGGAGGTCCCCTGAAATGCATCCACTCAATCCCTTTGTCAGTGTTTGGACAAATTACTAAAATATCTAGCCCTCTAAAGGCTTTACCCTATTTATAAATTGTAGTTGTTAGCTTCTGCCCCGATTCAGATGTTAGAAATTAGCCTAAAATCTGAGTCCTCATTGAAACAGATTTAGGTAGACTAGCTGCTGAGCCTTTCCAATTCACATTGCTGTAATCTATTCGGTTTCACTGAATGAGATACATGAGGATGCTATAATAAAAACCTTTGATAAAGAGTCCCTAGAGTCAAGGTGTATGCTTAGGGCATTGTGTTTCTCAGTCCATAGAAGTACTTACATAAGTTAAGAAAATACATGCCGATCTCTTCTCAGACGTAGAACTGGTATTCCTGAATATGGCTGTCCCATCAGGAAACTGAGTGGCCTGTGGCCAGAGGAGGTATTGTTTTTCTTTTAAGTTCTTTGTTTTCATGAAAAGGCTCTTTGATTCTCAGAATGTATTTGTTTCAAGGTAATTTAGTTTGAATTCACTCGTGCTCAGCAATCTCCTGAAAAGTTTTACTTAAACTTTTACAGTGTGTGTTTTATAGGCAACCCACACCTGGATAAATTTCAAAGAGTCTTTCATATGACATCTATTTTAATAAGCGCTTGGTTTCTAAAGCCTACCAGGGTCTATCATATGGAACCTTTAATTAATAGCAGTTACCTTTTCAAAACACTAACTTTACCTCTTGGTAACAAATCTTTCTTAATATGATTAAGAGACAAAAGCATAGCTGTCAATTTTTGGTGAGGTGTTTCAACTTCAAAGGAATTTGCCTGTTTGAAAGCTTTCTTGAAGTTTAGATATGCTGCCATCAGGTGGTAGTAATATGTCATATCCCTGTGGCTCCGCAGATGGCACTCTGCTAAAGGTCACCAGTTTACCGCACAAAGATTTATAATCATCAATGCACATAATGGTATATGGAAATTAAAATAACATAGTATATCTGCTATTTTGTCAACAGGAAGGATACATTGAATGGAAGTTTTAAAACAGATACGTATTGCAAGATTCAACTGGACATTTTTTTTCTGTTCTTGATTTACTTTTTTTGGTGAATGAAGCATTTTATTTTATGCCTTATAAATATTTAGAAAATATGGAAAAGTAAAATTTAAAACTTATCTAATTACACCCACCCAAATATAATTGCTATTAACCCCTTGATTCATTTCCTTCCAGTCATTTTTTAAATGCAATTTTAGTAATTTTGTTTCTGTTTTTTGTAGTGCAGTTGGATGGCAAGAAAAGGTATTTGGCTGTAGTAACGTTGTGTATATAGCTTGTATATTTTATAACTTTTAAAATTATAAGCTTTTATAACTACTTCATGACTCCTTACTATTCCACTGATTGAAGTTTTTCATAATTTATATAGTCCTTCACCTCTTAGTAGATAATGTATATTTCTACTATTTACAATGTTCAGTGTTTTATCTCTCCGTTTCATCCACTGCCTATCAAGAGGGCTATTACCGAATTGCATCTATGCTTAAATTTTGTTTCAACACAAAAGAATTTCTAGTTCATCTGAGTAGCTATTTTATATTTCCTCTATCACTTTTTTTACTGCCAGAAAATACGAACTCTCAGTTTTCAACTATGAATGTATAGTCTCTTTGTTATTATTGTCATATCATACGAATGAATTTGTAAATTGTACAAAACCAGGTACCACATATGAAGATTTCAGGGCCTGTAATATTATGAAATAAAGCCATTATCTATATCCTGCCAAAATAACTTTTTCTTCTCTTTTTTATAGCATAGAACATTGCATTAAAGAGATACAGTCCGAAATTAACAAACAATGTCCAGGTGTGCAGCTGCAAACAACAACTGACTGCTTTGAATGGCTAACTAACTATAATTACAGGACATCCAAGTCATCTTTCATTTCCCATGGAGACTTGATAAAATTTCTCAAAACACTGGTAAAGTGAATTTTTGTTTTATCATGAAGTGGGATGAGTAAACAGGGAATACAACTCATTCAATTTCTATATGTAAATATTTATTTGAGTGATCATATTAGCCTACTATACATAGGGGTTTGTGTTTTATGTTCCTATATCCCCATATAATCCACTGAGCTATTTGTTTTAATTTTAACTATGATTTTATCAATAAAATAAAATTTTATGTAAATGGAGATTAAATATTATGATTCCTGGGTGATTTGTGGTATGATATATATCATATCAATACCACAAAATGTATTGATGTGTATCACAGCTGTCTACCAGAAAAGTTCTTATTCATTATATTTTTTATCCATTCCCAACTATTCATTTTTTGTATGCTCATTATTAAGCATGATAAAATCCCCATCGATTGTGTCTATTCGGCCTTGACTATTATTCCCTGCATTCCTAACCTGCAGTCTTACCCAGTTCCTTTCAATCAAGGTAGCAATTTATGCAAGACCACTAAATGATGGGGAATTATTATGTTGGTCATTCTTGATACTGACCACCCTCTATGCTCCAGAAGTTTTTATAACCTTCAACAAGAACAGTTATTTTATCACACTTGTTTCTCCAAGGCTGGCTAGCCTGCAAAAAACAGATTCCCAGAGAAGCAGCACAATTGTTAGAAAGCAGAATTTCTATAGCTATGGTTTTAATTTAATTTTGGGGGAATAAAAGGCACTGTTTTTGTCTAAACATCAAACATTGACTAAGGCAGATGTGGAAAATATCTGGAGGTTGTAGATGGCTTAGGATGACAGAATCAGATGAAAATAGTTTTTGCCTGTTGTTATTATTTCAGATGTCTCTTTAATGTTTACAAAGTAATAAAAGGAAGAGAAAGGAAGACTGTGTGCCCTGAAGCCTTATTCTTTTAAGGAAAGCTCTCACCCATTATCTCCTGAAGGTGGATCCTTGAAGAATAAATATGGATATAGTTATTCCTTTACTTTCTATTAAGAGCCATGATGTAATAATGCTTTCTCATTTAATTAAAAGCAAAAGCTTTTAATTATCTTTTAATCTGTCACACATAAGTCATTCTCTATTCACTGCAGGGCAAAGGCCACCTTAGTTTTTCTCAAATTCATTAGACTGATAGGCTTGTCCCAGTCCTAGGTTTTTTCACATAATTGATCATGTTATTTTAAGGAAGGAACCACATTATTAAAACAGATCCAGATTTAAATGACCTTATTATCAAGTTTCTACATGCCAAAAAATGTCAGTCCTGATGGCATTTTTCATACATCTGTTTTTTTCATAGAAAATTTTTTGTTAATTTTCTAGCAATTTAAATAAGAAACAGAGGTCCTCATTATGGCAGATACACTGAAGTTATTTTCAAAATTTAAGCAATCATACTAAACATATGTTTTAGACCTCTGTAATCTATTATTATTTGTTTAATCAAATATTTATAGTTATTGACCAACTTTAAAAAACCAAGGCAGTGGCGCTAATATGATTCATTTGCTTTATAGAATTTACAGTAATGCTGATGTGTCCTATCTAAGGACCTTTCTTTTCCAGAAGTATCAAAATAACTCAACAGCAGAAGAAGAGAGAGAAAGAAGCTACACAGAGGTCATGTGTACTTTGTGGCTCTCTGGAGTATAGCAGAAAGAATGTGGATGAAGAGAAAGAAGCCAGGGATCCATTCTATAATTCTGTGCCTTACTGTATGTGACTTTTGAAACGTCACTGAAGCATGCCTGATTTTAGTGTCCTTATGTATAAATTGGGTTTTCAAATACATATGCCAAAGAGTTATCATTATGAATAAACCAGGAAATGTTTGTATAAATACTTAAAAAGCATTTATTGGTATAATTATTGGGTATAATTATTTATTACAGATAGAACATTAGACATTGCAAAGCTTACAATGAATGAGAGAAAATTCCTGGAATTTGCCTAGGAATTGTTCATAATTGTGAATCACACATAATGCCTTTGGTATCTTCATCAATAAGAAATTGCAAAGCCAGCCTGATTTTATGCCGCTTGGACCTTGCTTTCATTTCTCTTGTAATCAGCTTGTTTGTACCTAGAGAATATAAACTAATTTCAGTATTAGCTAAAATAGACTTAATTAGGAAAGTCAGCATGGAAGAAGAATGTGTATGTCTAATTCAAAGTCCAAGAAAAAAGTAATTTTTTTGTCTCTTTCTATTCATAATTACACCCACCATTGTTTTCTGCCAGCACAGAAAATATAAAGCAATAATTTCATATCATCTTTTGGGGAACAATTCTGAGAGTATGTTTTTCTCATTTTGGGTTATTTCTTTGGAGAGAATTGAAATATTCTCAGATTAATTTTCAAAGTAAAATTTTTCTTAACACAGTTCTCAAAAAGGAATTTAAATGAAAGTTAAAATCTTTCAATGTATTAAAATTTACTTCTCAGAATGGTATATCTTAGTAACCCCTAGGCACATGCTATATTTAAAGATCTATATTCTAGAATGATTTTAAAGCATTGTATTATATGTTCATTTGGGGTTTTATAATAATAAGTATACTCATTCAAGCATGAAAATTGTCTACCAGGAATTAGGGGCATGATCTTGAATTTATTTTGTCTTAGGAATACATTTTTCAATCAATATTTTACTGTAGATTTGTATTTAGAATTTTAAGCCACAGTTTTGTACAGATCAGGGTATATCGGGTGGATAACAATGAGGGCTAAAAACGATGTCTAGAAATCTAATTGAAAAGATAATCAGCTAGATTTGAAATAAACAATGCAAAGTTTAGTAGACCATAAAAGTTAACATTCTAAAACATCTGAATTGGTTAAATTTCAAATGCAAAAAAAAAAAATGAGGAATTTTAGAGTATTGATTTCAAACTGAAATTATGAAATTGTATATGACTATAGAAATCATTTTTTCTATTACACTTAATCACATTTCTAATGTTATTTCATTAGCAAGATTTGTTGAAGAACGAACAAAATCAAGAAGAAATGATATTGGATTTACTTTGGGACCTCTCCTACCACAGCAGCGTTTCGTTCCCGTCGACTCTAAGTGGAACATCTTTCCATTTCCTCTCTAGGACGTCTCTTCATTCTGTTGAAGATAATTCCTCTATGGATGTCAAGTCGATATGGGATGATATAAGACTGCATCTTCGACGCTTCTTAGTGAGCAGATTACAAAGCCATAATGAAATAAACAATTCACAGCAAAAAATTTTATTGAAAAAGCAGTGCTTACAACAACTCTTGTTTCTTTATCCAGAATCAGAAGTTATAATCAAATACCAAAACATACAAAGTAAACTGTTGGCTAATCTTCTGCAGAACTGCTTTCCTTCTTACAGCAGAGATTCAAATTTAGATGTAATAGTTCATGGATATCAAAGTACAATGCTTAAGTTATACTTAATAATAAAAGAGGATTTTAACACACTATGTGAAATTTTAGCTCCATCCTCAACGGTGAAATTCATTAAAGAAACTTACCTGGATACTGTTACAGAAGAAATGGCAAAATTTCTTGAAAGTTTTTGTGAGCTGCAGTTCAGAGAAAATGCTGTTCGTGTGGTTAAAACAAGCAAGAGCTCCAGCAAGCATAGAGGAGCAGTGCATGCTTTGGGTTAGTGACATTTAAAATTTTTGTTTGGTTTGACTTAAGTCTTTTAATATTTTTAATTTTCTAAGATTTTTTCTATTTGGTTAAATCTCACTGCAAACTTGAAAATTAGTAAATGAATGTAATGAAATTTTGCAGTATACATTTCTCTTATGCATTTTTTTCTATAATTATAGTTATAGAAGTATTTTCTTTCTTGTTAAATTGTTAAAGATATTGGAAATATAAGCCAAAAATATTTCAAATAAGAGTTTAATTTCTCTTGATTGCATATGACAAACAGTATTTGTGAAACTGTGTGTGTATACACACATATATATAACTGAGTATATACGCTTATACACATATAAGCTTCTTTATCTGCTTATTAAATATACACATATATAATAAGCATATATACTCAGTTATGTATATGTACATTTAGTTATATACGTAACTCAGAAAAGTATGATTTTTAATCTATTGTATCTTCCAAAGCCAAAGCATTATTAGGTAAAAAGAATTATTGAAAATTTGCTGAAATTTGCAGTAACTAAAATTGGAAATTTAAAAGTTGTAATATTTTAGTTAGTCAACTCTAATAATGAGCAACTATGAAATACTATAATTATAAAATTGGTATTGTAATTGATTAGGAAGGTATAACATTTTAACTAGAGCTATTTTAAAAGTTTCTCTACTATTTTTTCTATAAGGATGTATACAAATAAAAGATAGTTTGGAAATTTCTATTTTATTCATAAGGTAAAGGAAAAAACAGGAAAGAAAGGGAAAGAAGTATTGTGATCATTAATAACTTTTCTTGTTGTGGCTGTAATTTTCCTACCAGTGGAGAAAAATCAGGGTAAAAATAGGATTATTTCTAAGATTATCATTAGTTATGCTTTCATATAAAATCTGTGGTATATTTCTGAATAAGTTCATAAACTATATGGCTTAAGTATTTGAAAATTATTATTTAGTGAATTATTATGGATCTTTGAATTTACAATCATCTTTTAAAAATTCCTATAGCTGCCTATACTTGTGCATATCTTCATTAATAAAATTTCAGATGACCAAATTAACGTGATATATGAAACTTCAAACTGTTTAATATTTTGTCTTAAAATTTTAATTTTCCTCCAGAAGCTATATCACATTGCAGAAGAGAGATGCATCTGCCAAATTCGGTTATGGCAAAATACAAAGTCAGTTAATTTAGGAACATTATGATTTTGCTCAAAGCAAATAGACTTTTATTTTAATTGTTAACACATAAATTTTTAAATGCATCTCATTAGTGCACTTGTTTTCTAAAATTTTTATATTCTCTGAAATAAAATCCAGCTTACTTGTAAAGTCTTTTCAATACGAAAGTTTTATATGTGCTAAATATAGTTTATAACAGAAGAAAAGATCCATATGGTTGAAAATGTGTGTAAGTTGCTATGGAGTCTTTAGGGCTGATATTGAAGTGTTTTCTCATTCATGAGAGAAAACTATATGTGTCCTCTTTAACACCAGAATTTGAAGCATTTTCCATAAGGGTAGGTGCATAGAATCTTTCCCAAGCTCCTTTATCTGAACTTTGGTATAAAACAATAGTTAAGTGAGCACTTTCCATATGCCAAGCGCTGTGCTAATGACAACCCATTCCTATTATCCCAATTTCATGAACACAGAAAGAAACTTAGAAAGATTAACTTGCCCTGATCATGTTGTATGAAATCAGGATTGATACTTGGAATTCATATGCAGATCTTTCTATTTCTGGGACCCATGTTCTCAAGCACCATGCTATTGGGCCTTGTCTTACAAGTGTAGAATTAAATGATCTGTCACCTGTAAAAGAAATTTCAAACACTGTTCAAGTGGGCTGCCTGCAAATAAATTCAGTTCAGCTGTATTGACCACCTACCATAAGAAAGGCATTGAGCAGCTACCGTGTTCTGTGCTAGACACGGTAAGGGGAAGAAAACTAAATTAGTCGCTACTGCTGCTGCCGTATGAGACCTGCTAAACTAACTCAACAGATCAGCTGTTGTTCACTAATATTTGACCAATGATCATGTTTTGTTTATTAAGGAAATACATCTTTGAGATGAGCAACAATGGCTTGAATGGGTTGTATTATATTATCTTTAATCTATGTCTGTATCTTTATGCTCATGAAATCTTTCTATTTTACCTGAAATTATAGAAAGGACAATCCTTAAGTAACAGCAACATGTATTGACTCACACATTGATGTGCATTATCTCATTTAAACCTTCTAACCTACCAAACAAGGTAGATACCATTATTTATTATCTCCACTTTACAGTGAGGAAACTAAGACATAGAGATGTTAAGTAATTTGCTCTAGGTCATAGAGTGAAGCCAGGATTCAAACTCATTATCTGTCTGACTCAGAGCCCTTCCTGTGTTGCTATAATCTACTGACTGCAAAACAGGATAGAAATAGCACATTTCTTTTAAAAACATTTCTCTGAATCCTCTGTATACTTTTTCAACTTCAGTGTAGTCATTGTTTGCTTCTTCTCCAAACTATTTAAATAATTTAAAATAAATTTTAATTTATTTAAATTCAAATAATCCTAATCTAAATGTATATGATTGAAATGATTATAATTTCTATTTAGTGATTTTAAGCAGGCTTTGTATGTATGCTATAGTCTTAATGAGCTAATGTCTTGCCTTTCCATGCTTATACCTTAATGAGCTAAGGCAGTTTGGATCTATTCAATCTTTAGTTGCTTCTGATTTTGTACTTAGGTTAAGAATTGGTTGTTCTTTCCAGAATGGCCTATACATTTTCCATCTACCCATCTGTTATCTATCTATCTGTCTATCCATCTATCTATCTGTCTGTCTGTCTAATTCGATTACTTATTATATGTATAAGACTTTACAAGCCTTTACATATTTGGATTCACTTAATCTTCTGAATAGCCTTTTATATTATTTACACTTCATATATGAGAATACTGAGATTCAGAGAGGTAAATGTTTTCCAAGTCTACACAGATAATAAGCCAAAGAAAGGAGATTTCTGTGTTTGCAATTATTTGGTATATCAGCTTGATATGCCACTAAACTCTGTGTCAAAAGCTGTGCAAAACAGCATGATAGTTAGCATTAAAAATAATTTACCACTTTTACTTTTTTTGTTTTTTTGAGTTGCAGTTTTGCTCTTCTTGCCCAGGCTAGAGTGCAATGGCACGATCTCGGCTCGCTGCAACCTCCGCCTCCTGGGTTCAAGCGATTCTCCTGCGTCAGGCCTCCCAAGTAGCTGGGATTACAAGCATGCACCACCATGCCCGGCTAATTCTGTATTTTTAGTAGAGATGGGGTTTCGCCACGTTGGTCAGGCTGGTCTCCAACTCCTGACCTCAGGTGATCCACCCACCTCAGCCTCCCAAAGTGCTGGGGTTACAGGTGTGAGCCACTGTGCCTGGCCACATTTTCTTTTTTAATCGTTACATTATTTCTGTCTTCTACACTGATTCAGTGTTTTGCTTTTCTTTTTTATTGATAATGATTCAGAACCCAGTTATGATTTGCTAGTGTTATTAACTTAGACACTCACTGGGGATAGTTTTTACGATGCTCGTCTATGCTATGTTATGCTATGCTATGCTGGGCTATGCTATGCTGTGCTATCTGTGCCATGGTGTGCTATGTTATTCTACCAGTTGGCCTTTCCGGTGATTGTATTTCCCTGGGCACCCCAGAGTGCATTGTCTGCCACTAATTCAGGTTTTCGAGTACATATATTTAAAATATGGTGACAATCTCTCTAGCCATTTTTCTGTGATAAGGTACCATACAGAAAATTTTATTTACATATAAGCTTATCATTAGACTTAATCCACAACTTGGTATTGTATGGTAACTTTTTTTCTCCTTTATATTCAGTTTTGAATGTTTTGTTTCTTAGAGAGCATATGCTGCTTTAATATTACAATACATTTAGAAGTGTAACGCTTGTATGTTTTGTTATTTGAAAAAAAGATGAAATAATGTTAACATAAATATTACAGGATCTTTTTGATTTGATGATCTTTTATAGAAGAGAACAATATTGTTCTTACAGATACTCTTACAAAGTTTCCAGAGTGATTTAAGAAGCAAGACTTTCTCAATAGCCGATTTTGTTCATCTGTATTCTTGTATAGTTTCTCTAATTTATTTGTATGTATTTATTTTTTTTTGAGACAAAGTCTCCTTCTGTTGCCCAGGCTGGAGTACAATGGCACAATCTCTGCCCACTGCAACCTCTGCCTCCTGGGTTCAAGCAATTCTCTTGCCTCAGCCTCCCAGGTAGCTGGGATTACAGATGCCTGCCACCATGCCCAGCTAATTTTTGTATTTTTAGTAGAGACGGGATTTCACCATTCTGCCCAAGCTGGTCTCAAATGCCTGACCTCAGGCGATCCACCCACCTTGGCCTCCCAAAGTGCTGGGATTATAGGCGTGAGCCACCACACCCGGCTAGTTTCTCTAATGTTAGGAAAATTATTATTTCATAAAGGTTTATGCTATAATATTTTTTTCATTTAGCTTATAAGGCTTTATAGTCAGAACAGCTTTCAAAAAGCTAGAAATTAGCAATTAGCATTTTGATTATAACCTAATTTGGAATTATCTGGAAAGTTAGATCCATATATACAATTGTACACATATCATCTACGTTTCAGGAGAACCAGTGCCATTCTTATATTGTAACATTTTACTATATTTATATTTGGACTAGTTATGTGATCAAATTAATTTTACTTTTAAAATTATATTTCTATGGATTTAAGTAAATGCTACATTTCTCAATGTTCAAAAAAGAAAAGATTATTTATATATGGTAAATTTCAGTTAAATAAATCCTCTGTATTTTAATATGAAAAGATAGAATTAGGAGATTTAAATTCTAGGATAAACTCCATGACCCTCATATATCCTATCTTTAATTTTCTTGAGGTTATTGTTAGGTCGAAAAGGACGACTTAAGAGAATATGATAAACACCTTTGAATATTTGAAAGATTCCTAAAATCTGCTCTGGATGAAAGGTTGATCTGAATCACCTCTAAGGCACCTTTTTTTTTTTTCATAGTCCCTTGTTCTTTTGGTTAAGGAAGATTGGAGATGAGGGAAATGAATCCCTCAAGGAATGAAAAGATCCTTCAAGATAACGAAGTCCCTCAAACCAAAGAGACGATAGACTTCTTGACTAGGGAGACACAAGATCACTATTGGAAAGCAGGCCAATCAAAATCCACTCTGTTCTCTCTTCCACTCAAGTAGCTCTGACCATTTGAATGCTGATATCATGAAAGATGAAAAAGTATACTGAAGCCAACTCTGAAAAGTTGGGTATTGTCCCTATTTTATAGATACAGAATCTGTGGTTTGGACAAGCTAAGTAGAATTAAAGTCTGGTGAAGGCTTACTTTTTGGTTTATAAAGGCAGTCTTCTCTCTGTGTCCTCACGTGGTAGAAGGGGCAAGGGAGTTCTCTGTGGTCTCTTTTATAAGGACACTAATCCCATTCATGAGGGCTCTACTCTCATCACCTATCCCTCTCAAAGCCCTACCTCCAAATGCCACCACCCTGGGGCTTAGGATTTTAACATAAGAATTTTGGAGGGACACAAACATTCAGTCCACAACAGGGGAAATCTGTGTCTTTTACACTTAGGACTGTTAAAAATCTTGGTCTGAAATTACATTTTCTGAATATAGACTGATTTCTCTGCACAGACATTTATACAGGAGCAACTGCTAGCAACTTTTGAGAGTTAAACCAATCATTCCTCTGCATGCCACACTTGAAAATGAGAAAATAATCCTTAGCTTTAAAATGTTTAAAAGTTATTACGGATTTCTAGTCAGAAATTATTTTGCCTCTGCCATTTTTAAAATTGCATTTCGATTCCTCTGTTTATACACATATTTTTAATTTGCTTCTAGTCTTACCAAAACACTCATAAGAACATGATGGTTGGGCTATCTAAATGGAGATCTAAAATTGCACATGTAAGGAAATGAAAAGTTACTTAAAATGATGTAGAATAACTATGTTGTTGTCTCAATCAAAAACAAAACCTGTCAATGTTTGCTTTCACAACTCCTTTTCAACACTGAATAAAGACAGGAAACCCTTGTCTATTATTTAGAAAAGTATAGTTTACCCTATTTCTAGTTTAGTCTCTTTTGTAACAGAACAATAAGTACCCAAGTTAGCAGGTAAGTGCAAGTCAGAAATGAGAATCTAATATGGCCTTTGAAATTACGATGCCAGTGAAATAAAAAAGACTAAGTAATATGAAGTTTTGATACTTAGAATTCTATAACATGGTCTTACTGAGCTCATCTAGAATAAATGGCTTTATACTGTTTGTCCTTCAAGGTAGAAATTAAGTTAAAATTTTAGTGTTAGCATTTTCACTAGCAAAAGGCACAACATGGTGTAATTATTGGAGTGGACAATAATCTATTCTGAAAAGAAGAGAAATTGCCTCCAAATTTTATGATGATCGTTGTCAAAGAAAGCTATATTGTTAAATTGTTTTATAGTGCCCTCATACACCTTTTTTCCCAAACCATACTGAAATCAATTATAATCATCATTGTTAACATTCTTTTTGTAGTGCAATAAAACAGTAACCCTTCAGCTATCTGAAGAGGGTGTACTTTTAATGGGCATTTTTCTTATAATTTTTCTTAGTCATGATCACAAAAGCCATAAAGTTCCCAGTTATGGTATATGGTTCTAGTTAGTGGAGGCTGGACCCTGGAGAGAAATAGGAAAATGCAGCAATCACGGCCTCTTTAAGATTTAATAGCTAAACTCGAATGTGGAATCAGTATGTAAAAATGACACAAATCTTTGCTCGAACTTACGGACAAGCTATTACTGCACAGATTTGATTGAAGCTTCACCTCCAGTAGTTTCTCTAAAGAGACTTGTGCTGTCTTTATTGAGTTTAAGCAGTTGGTCTTAATATCTTTATTTGATTAAACATATGCAAATTTTGGAAGCTTTCTGTGTTAATGGGCAAGTGATCCTCTCAGGCTTTGCCTTGTTTCTGTGACTCAGAGACAAGAAAATATAAAGTCTAAGTCCTTTCTATTTTTATGAAACCTGTTTGTAGGGATTTGAGTTACAGAAAAATACATACTTTCTTTACATTTATAACTATAACTAACAACAGGGCTACTAAATAGGAAATTTAGTGAAGATCACTCAGCCATGAACCAATGTGAGTTTGCTTTTAGTATTTTATTAAATTTTATTCATGTACCAAGGTTGCTAGGACACAAAAAGGGAACCAGAAATCAGACAGTTGTTTAAAAACATGAAACACCCTGATAAGGTTTGCATCCTTGTGGTTTTCTCTGCTGCCCTGATAGTTCTTTAAGGTTCTGTCATTTTCAATCAACAGAGAGTACATGTGATCAGTATATGTGATAAACTTGTCAATGCCTCTTTAAAGCAGGATTCCCTGACCTATTCAAGTCAGACCCCCCTGCTTCATTTCAAGTATCATCTTGATAAGACAGAGCTATGTCACAGGCAGCTGTGTATAGCCAGCTCAGTCTACAACTAATTTGTGCAGGAAAAAATTAAATCAGGAGGTAAATTATTTCATGATTGCTCATTCCCAACAGAGTTGGGCATCATTCTGAAGAAAATATCAAATAATTGGTTTCAGGCCGTGTCAGACACATGCAATTCCCTTCTCTAATGGCTGTGTGTGGTAGCACCAGGCCTCAGGGGTCAGCAAGGAACTGGAAATAGCTTAGTGCCAGGCTCGGCAATAGAGAGACGGAGCACATAGGAAATGAAGTGGCAATAAGTGCAATCCATAGGGGAAATGTGCTTCACTTGGAGTTTAATATATCGGTTCAGAATCTGGCAGGAAGCCATGCAACAATTGTTTACCTTTTTGTCAGCATCTGCATCTGTTCTGTTTTGTAAACAGCACTTAACTCTCAGTCAGTAAATGCTGGAATCAATAACAACTGTTAAGGGATTTCCTTACTCCCCCCTTTTTTTTCATATTCTAAAACAAATGCACACTACAAACAATGTTTGCCTTAGATTAACAAGGAACAGACATTAACAGGGTCAAAGGAATTTGGTTGGGAACATTTTATAGCTTCTTGGGTGTACAGTAATTATATCTGTGTGATTTGAATGTATTTTGTAACCTATCCAAATTAAACTGTTAAAAAAAATTCTAGCAAGCAGTAATGAAGATGATTTTTTATAATTATCTTAAGTACTGTGTATAGAAAACTGCTGGCACCGTTTGTAATAATTTAGTTCTGTGCAATATTGTGTATTACAGCTGCTATGCAGAAATATTAAGTTGCCTTTTGCAGTTTTAGGAAATTAGTGATTATATCCAGCAGTACTAATTATTTTAAACATACAGTTAGTAAAAAAAAAAAAAAATTACATACCACAGTGAGACATAAAAAAGGATTGATCTGTGACTAGTGCCTATAAAACTAAGTATATCATTAGTAAATGAAAAAGAAAAAGGAATACTACTTTTAAGTTCACTGTCTTCAGGACAGACTGACTAGATGAATGCTGTCATAAATACAGCATTATTACAATAGTTATCGGCATCACTTAAAACTGAATATCACTAAGATCAGAGGAGCACGTTATTGCTAGAGGGATTTATGCTGCATCTCTTCATGCTCTACTTTGGAAATTTACTTCAAAATTTCCACATATACAATTGCTAAGTTGCCTTGTTTTTATTTTATTAAACTACTTCATATCTGATTTAACCTAACCGTAATTCTGTGTTCAGAACTTTGTTTTCTTCTGCTTTTCCTTGTATAGTAAGCCTTAAATCTTAGGCTTTTCCATTTTTTTTTCTCAGAAGTATGATTTCTTTGAATTCCCATTTCTCAGAAGTATGATTTTAATTGGATTCCCATTAACCACAAATAAAATTTGAGAATTGACTAGGTCACTGAGTCAAGATTTGCATTATTTTGTCTTTCTTTATTTTATATGTCAGTGTTTGGTGTGAATTTTTCAATTTTCTTAACTATCATTTTGCTAATTCACCTCTTTAAATTACCTTGGCCAAATCATTTTTGATAGTCTGTCAGGTTTTTTTGTTTTTTTTGTTTGTTTGTTTGTTTGTTTGTTGTTTGTTTTGATATGGAGTCTCGCTCTGTCGCCAGGCTGGAATGCAGTGGTGCAGTCTCAACTTCCTGCAACCTCCACCTCCCGGCTTCAAGGGATTCATTCCCCTGGCCTCAGCCTCCCGAGTAGCTGGGACTACAGGTGCGCACCACTAAGCCTGGCTAAGTTTTTGTATTTTAGTGGAGATGGGGTTTCACCATGTTGACCAAGATGGTCTGCGTCTCCTGACCCCGTCGTCTGCTTGCCTTGGCCTTCCAAAGTGCTGGGATTACAGGTGTGAGCCACCACACTCGGCCATTCTGTCAGTTTTTAATAAAATATATTTAATTCAAAATAAGAATTTGAGAATTTGGATAATATTTTTATTACTCCTTTTGAGACTAGAAGATATTTTGACTTCATTTTCTTAACTAGTCATAATATTCATTTTTTTGGTATTTTGTGTATGATGATATTAGTATATCGTAATGTACATACAATTATGAGTTCTATGCACATGTAAATTCATTGTTATCACCTCAAATGTCTAGATTTTGGTCATCATAATAAGAATTACAATCCATATTTCATAAATTTGTACTGAAACTGGTTTATTCCAATGAAGTACAGTGTGTCTTCAGGCCACAACTTCATTTTTATAAGTATATTCTATCCAAAGATAGAGAACCTACTTTATTAATCCATTCCATTATGACATTTACATGATTCAGTAAAAATGAAATAACATTTAAAGCAATTATATGCCCTGATTTGTAAATATATATTTTTTAAAAGTATATTTAATAGTTTTGTCTCCAAATCAGAACCTGCCATTGAAAATCATGGACAAAATTTAGAAGCCAACTTTCACCCTTTTGTAATCACTTCCTTTATTGAGGGAAAAATGATCACACATTACTAGACTATCTCTCTACAAATTTAAATAATATAAAAGTGAAAAAATTCCATATTCACTTCCATAGTTTGTGCTTTGCCTCTTCAATAGGAATTAATATCTCACTTTTGTCATCTTATGTTAAATATTCTAAATCACATCGTAATCATTTAGTATGCAAGTTTTAAACTTTTCAATGATGGAAATTTTCTTACCACAGGTCAAAGTGTTCAGTTTTTTAGTTCTTAAAATAATCAAAGTAGCTAGCCTGCATTTATGTTATCATTAAAGTTAACTATCTCCAACAGGTCTTGAAAAATTGTAGTGGTTAACACAGTATATCCTGATAGACTAGGTAAGGCTTTCATGGTGGATGGGTAGTACCTATTGATCACTGGCTAATTTTTAAAAATTGATTGTTAAAGGTAGCCCTTTGGCCCTTTGTTGTATTAGGTGAAGGCAATAATCATTATTCCCTAAGCAAAGGGAAAATTAAGTGCTAATTAGCAAGTATGAAGTGTGCAATAGTAGTTAGAATATAAGGAGTATTTTCCCACTGGTAGCAAATGCTACTTGGAGACAAGAGTCAATAGATTGATTGCTGATAGCTAAATGTATTTTTCAAACCCAAGGAAGTAATATTAACTCAGGACTTTCAGTTTATGAGACTGACATGCTGCCAGCTGTGCTAAGAGGACAGAACCTCCAAAAAGTAGTATTAAATGTCATGAGGTAGAATGACTCAACATTATAGCAAAGTGTCTGTTTTGAAATCTTGTAATAAAATTAGAATTTTCTGGTAAATTATTTTAGGATTTATCTCATGCAATTATTATTTACATGTAGTATCTTTACCATTAATTTGACCTTTTTCTTTAATAACTTGAAATCTCTATTCAGTTAGTTTTATTTCCTTGTTTTTTATTTAAGACAAATCTTTGAAAAAAAGACAGATGTAGCCGTCTTCATACTAGTTGTAAAAGAATCTGAATGTAATTAGCTTTCATAGTCATCAAATGAGTGTTGCTTAGTTATCTATGTTTTCACCATTTGAGTCATCTAATCTTTATTGGTGATGTAGGGGGGCTGACATATTTTATGCTCTTAGTTCTGCCATAACTGATTTAATCTTGAAAATTGGCCTTTCAGATATTTTAGGTTGATATCCCCATGAAATAAAGGGATGAAGACTTATGAGATTAACTTTTTTTTTTTTTTTTTTTTTAAAGACAGAGTCTCTCTTTGCCACCCAGGCTGGAGTGCAGTGGTGTCATCTCGGCTCACTGCAACCTCTGCCTTCTGGGTTCAAACAATTCCCATGCCTTAGCCTCCCCAGTAGCTAGGACTACAGGCACACACCACCAAGCCTGGCTAATTTTCTTGTATTTGTAGTAGAGATAGGGTTTCACTGTGTTGGCCAGGCTGGTGTGAACTCCTGACCTCAAGTGATCCACCCATCTCAGCCTCCCAAAGTGCTGGGATTACAGGTGTGAGCCACCGTGCCTGGCCTGAGATTAACTTTTTAAAATATCACATGGGTGAACTGGGCACGGTGGCTCATGTCTGTAATCCCAGTACTTTGGGAGGCCAAGGAGGGCGGATCACAAGGTCAGGAGTTCGAGACCATCCTGGCCAACATGGTGAAACCCCCATCTTTACTAAAAATACAAAAATTAGTGAGGCATGGTGGCATGCACCTGTAATCCCAGCTACTTGGGAGTCTGAGGCAGGAGAATTGCTTGAACCTGGGAAGCAGAGTTTGCAGTGAGCTGAGATTACGCCACTGCACTCTAGCCTGGGTGACAGAACAAGACTCCATCTCCGAAAAAAAAAAAAAATCACATGGGCATAATTCTAAATGTTAACTTAGATTTATAATAAATATAGGAGAATTCTAATCAGGCAGCCTATGTTAATAAAGATTTGTAATTTCTCTGGGAAAGAACAGATATGTACTTTTTTTCAATAGCTAGAATTTACACATGCTAAGATAAAATCTGGCCTTCATGTTGAATCACTCACAAAAATAAGATTATTTAATACCATTTTGGAATCACTCATGCCACTTGGGACACAAATAAAGGAGCACAGGCTATTTCCCTAATTTATCATAAGCCTTTTGGAGTCTTCTAGCCTGCAAGGGAATTCCAAGCATTTAAGTTTCACTTTGATAAAACTGGGCATCTGGGCCCACTAAGCAACTATCATGGCTGCTTTGATCCTCTTGCTTGGTGTGAGTGAGAGCACATTCAGCTAATGATTACAGAGAGGTGCTTCACAGCGTTCACTCCAGCTAATTGTCTGTTGTCCCTCTACCTATTTGAGGTAATTCAGTATACGGCTAAGACAGCCTTTATTCATATACAAAATTCCCATTTATTGCTCAAATTTGCTTCTTTCTTGTTACTTACAATGAAAAAACAAGGAGAAATGTGATCCTGTCAACAAACGCCTTATTTAAGATATCTTAAGGGCTCTGATAATCACCTCTTTATGTGCTTTGTTGGAAGTAGAGCAATTTTAAGCTGATCGAATTGAGCCCCTTTCTCTCTTAGGTCCGTCTGCATTTTGGGTCCATATCAATGATCATTGTCCTTGATACACAGGCTGGAGTCATAGGCTTCTTCTGCTGCATGCTCTTTCAGTGCCTTGCTACTTTTTTTTTTTTTTTTTTTTTTTTTGAGACGGAGTCTCGCTCTGTCACCCAGGCTGGAGTGCTGTGGCCGGATCTCGGCTCAATGCAAGCTCCGCCTCCCGGGTTCATGCCATTCTCCTGCCTCAGCCTCCCGAGTAGCTGGGACTACAGGCGCCGCCACCTCGCCCGGCTAGTTTTTTGTAGTAGTTTTTAGTAGAGACGGGGTTTCACCGTGTTAACCAGGATGGTCTCGCTCTCCTGACCTCGTGATCCGCCCGTCTCGGCCTCCCAAAGTGCTGGGATTACAGGCTTGAGCCACCGCGCCCGGCCTGTGCCTTGCTACTTTGAACTAAAGATGAAGTCTAGCTCTGAGCACTCTGAGCTTCCTGGAAGATGGCCAAGATTGGAGAATGCAGAGTAGGCTCTTCTTCCTTAGGAAGATATTCATATTTGCTTCCCAAGTGGCAGGACTTTCCTTTGGAACCCTTGGGAAAGATCGGAGAGGTTCTTGTATTGGTCTTCTCTAAGGCAACCAAGAAGGGAAGTAATAATGTTTCAGTCATGAGCATGAGTATGGAAGCAAGAATGATATTGTCAGATGATGGAGAAGTAGTATTAGTGCTATGGGAAGAGCTAAAGCAGAGGTGAGACATTCCTGTCAACAACGTTCTATT
This sequence comes from Rhinopithecus bieti, assembly GCF_001698545.2. NCBI lineage: Eukaryota > Metazoa > Chordata > Mammalia > Primates > Cercopithecidae > Rhinopithecus > Rhinopithecus bieti. The sequence continues at coordinate 494,728 of NW_016807086.1, forward strand.
CAGGCGAGGACATGTGTCCTGATTTGTAGGACAGTGGGGTCTCACCAAGGTCCTTCTCAGTCAAGGAAGACAACCAGGTTCTATGTTCACGAGGGAGGGAATGGGACCAGAGAAGTGGATTCACTTCCAAAATGTACACCAGGAGCATTTCTGGAGCCTGGTTTGTTTTTCTTTGCTTCAGAAATAATATACATTTGTGAAAATTAAAGCTTTATGAAAGCCTGGAATGTGTTTCCTCAGTATTAGCAAGGAGAAAGAAGTGATAAAATTGAGATTGTTTAGATTGTTCAAGGAACCATTATAGGGAATTCATTTATTTACCAGTTAGGAGATAATGTGAAAAGGGCCTAGATTTACATTGTGGAAACAGGAAAAAAGAGAAAAACTGAAAATTTGAAAACATATTAAAGTATTTTTACTTTTTGTATAGTCTTTAGTGCACCATGTAAAGTTATGCTAAATATATATATATATATATTTTTTTTTTTTTTTTTTTTTTTTTTT
>NW_016807086.1:496085-522405 GCF_001698545.2 Rhinopithecus bieti
TTTTTGAGATGGAGTCTCACTGCAACCTCTGCTTCCTGCGTTCAAGCGATTCTTCTCCCTCAGCCTCTTGAGTAACTGGGATTACAGGTGCCCACCACCATGCCCGGATAATTTTTGTATTTTTAATAGAGATGGGGTTTCACCATGTTGGCCAGGCGGGTCTCAGACTCCTGACCTCAAGTGATCCACCCGCCTTGGCCTCCCAAAATGCTGGGATTGTAAGCGTGAGCCACCATGCCCAGCTAATTATATATTTTATAAATTTTATGAATCTGAAGTTTATTATAGGGTATACTTGCAGACTTCATAATATTAGATATTAATGGTTTAAAATAAAGTGACAAGTGATTCATTCCTAAAACTGCATTTTGTTAGGAATCTTTTTATTACGTTAAAGAAATTATCAAAGTGATACATTTTATTATAAAATTAAAAAATCAAATATACATGAAGGGAAAAGTCAGCATTCTTATATTGCCTTCCCTTTGATTCTGTTTCCGAGGGTTACCGTTCTTATTCACACTTTGTTTAATATTTTAGAATTTTTCTTATGCACATATAAGAATTCATATTTCTAACTTTTAAAAATGAGATCAAACTAGACATATTGTCATACAGTGTGCATTTTTCACTTAATATTTTGTTACCGCCTTCAATTTCAGTGCAATTGGGTCTGACGTTCTTTTCAGCACCGCCATGATATTCTATAATATAGATGTTACATAATTTATTTGTATATCACTAAGTTTAAATTGATCTTAATAGACTGTTGACTTGCTAGATTTAGAAAATATTAATTTTCTTCACAAAAGCATTATATGCCCATTGTTATATAAACATATTAAATTCATGTGTGTGTGTATGTATGTATGTGTATATGTACATATTTAAAGTGTATAATGTGAAAAGTATTAGGTCTTATTTGCCTTACCTACCCTTAACCCTACCACCCTAAAGTAATCCCTGTTAATAGTCTGGTGTGTGCTCTTACACACTTAAGCATATACTGTACATGTACATTCTACAGATTCCTTTGCAATTTTTTTAACTTATATCACAGATCACTTTTATATCAATACATATAGAATGATCTGCATTATTCTTTTTACAGGCTGCAAACTGCAACATATGTATTATATGATTATATCATTATTCAGTCATTTAAGCAACTCACATTTATAGACATTAGGATTTTTCCAGTTTCTTTTCTTTGTGTACTTGTGTGAGTATCTTTGAAAGTCTTATTCCTTGAAGTGATATTCCCGGACCAGAGAGTAAGCTAATTAAAATCTGGATACATATACTCAAATTGCCCTGCAAAACAAATATACCTTTAACTACCAATATTCAGAAGCATGAATATCTAGATACATTCATTGAGCATGAATATCTAGATAGATTCATCAAGTCATTAATTATGATTTATAAAATGGGTTGAAATCCCTGTGCTCACCTGACTCCTCTTGCATCATCTTCTCATTGCTGCAAAAAGAAGCCTGGATAAAAGGCATGGGAGTGAGGGATGGCCACGTAGTGCTCAATGTCCTGTAGCTATTAGGAGCTTTGGAGTCAGACAGACTTGTCTTTGCATTCCAGCTTTGCCACTAGGCAGTTATGTAACCTTGGATAGGTTGTTTTTTCTTTTTTTTTTTTTTTTTTTGAGACGGGGAGTCTTGCTCTGCCGCCCAGCGGAGTGCAGTGCCGGACTCAGCTCACTGCAAGCTCCGCCTCCCGGTTTCACCCTATCTCCGTTCAGCCTCCCGAGTAGCTGACACAGCCCCACCTCGTCGCCCGGGCTAGTGTGTTTTGGTATTTTTTAGTAGAGTACGGGGTTTCACCGTATAGCCAGGATGTCTCGACTCTCCTGACCTCGATGACCCCCCTCTCGGCCCCCCAAAGTGCTGGATTACGAGCTTAGCCACCGCGCCCGGTCGTGGCCGGATGGTTGTTTCTTCTAGGATGGCCTAGTCATTAATCGTGAATGGGGATGACTAGTAAAGAACTCTTCCTCTAGCAGTCTAAGCACTTAATATGGCTTATGTATACTATATCTGGCTCAAACCAATTCTTTGTTTATTATCTTTATTTAAAACATATACATATATACAGACATACAGATAGATTTATAGTATTGTACTGACAGGTGACTTGCTGTCACATGTTAATGTGGTGTTCCCGAACATCAATATATAGCAAATGGCTGCATATTTTTTTATTTTTAAATCAATGCAGAATGAACACTTTTTTTTTTTTTTTTTTTTTTTTTTTTTTTGAGACGGAGTCTTGCTCTGTCGCCCGGGCTGGAGTGCAGTGGCCGGATCTCAGCTCACTGCAAACTCCGCCTCCCGAGTTTACGCCATTCTCCTGCCTCAGCCTCCGGAGTAGCTGGGACTACAGGCGCCCGCCACCTCGCCCGGCTAGTTTTTTGTATTTTAGTAGAGACGGGATTTCACCGTGTTAGCCAGGATGGTCTTGATCTCCTGACCTCGTGAGCCTCCCGTCTCGGCCTCCCAAAGTGCTGGGATTACAGGCTTGAGCCACCGTGCCCGGCCTGTTTTATCTTTAATGTGCCTCATATAATATTCTCTGGAAGTGCTACATTAATTTTTTTCCATTTAAAATAATAGTAATGAAAGAGCCGGGCGCAGTGGCTCACGCCTGTAATCCCAACACTTTCGGAGGCTGAGGCTGATGGATTGCCTGAGGTCAGGATTTCGAGACCAGCCTGGCCAACATAGTGAAACCCTGTCTCTCCTCAGAATACAAAAAATTAGCTGAGTGTGGTGGCGGGTGCCTGTAATCCCAGCTACTAGGGAGGCTGAAGCAGGGGAATTGCTTGAATCCAGGAGACGGAGGTTGCAGTGAGCCGAGATCGCACCATTGCATTACAAGAGCGAAAGTCTGTCTCAAAATAATAATAATAGTAATGAAATAAGATGAAATTAAAATAATAAAGTATCCAGAGATCTCTTTTGTTTATCATGATGATTCCAACAGTCACTATGTGTGAATGATTGCCAGATCCAGCTCCAGGACTGATCTCACCCTGGAGATTCATACTTCTAGAGCTAAATGCCTGCTTTTTTGGTCCCTTGGATATTCCACAGGCACTCCAAACACCACATGGATAAACCAGAGCTCCTCACCATTCCCCGGATCCCCCTCCTCTTCCCCAATCTAAGTTAATGTTGCTAATAATCACTCAACCAGAAACTATGACTAATTCTCCCCTTCTGCTCTGCTCCCCACCGTCAAAAGAATCACCAAGATTTTTAATTTTGCCTGACCACCTAAATATTTCCAAGTCTATCTCCTCCTCTCCATTTCTGCCATCAAGGCCTAATTTAGGGCTTTATCATCTCTCATTTGGACTTAATGTTAAAATAGTTTTGTTCTGTTTTTTCATTGGTTTCTCTACCCTTATTCTTGCTTTCCTCTAAGACATCTGCCAAGTACACTTTACTCCCCTATTTAAAGCTCTTCAGTGGCTCCTCATCACTGTTATCATAAAGCTGAAGAGGCTAGGTTTTGGAAAGCAAGCCTTCCTTGACCTAGCACCTGCATTCTTTAGTCTCATCTCATGCCTCTCCCCACCTCATATTTTTTACTCTTCAGTAACACTGAGCTGACAGAAAGCTCTGCTCAGATGTGTGTGCCACCTCTTACTCTCTTCATCCCCTTCTTTGCCTAATTCCTGTTGATCCTTTATGACAGCTCATGTGTCATTTCTTCTAAGAAGCTTTCTCTGATCTAGAGCCCCTAATCCATTCTCCTACAGCATCTCCATATGTCTTTCTCAAAGCTTAGCATGTTCTATTAACATATCTAATTAGGGATCTGTCTCCGCATATGGACTCTGAGCACCTCAAGGACAAGAATTACTTATTTTCTTCAGCTCCTAATTCACTGCCTAATATATGACAGGAGTTCAATGAATATCTCTTTAACTGAACCATTTTCTTAAAATAAATCACTATTTGGAAGTTTAATAATCTGTATTGGTACTAGCCAGCCAAACAACTTATTAATTGAGCCTCAACTATTTAAAAAATATTATACTAAGATTAATGGGGATTCCAGAAAGTGTAAGGCCCTTGATCCTCCTCTCCCCCAGATTGGGAAATAAAATATGAATATATGAAAAATTGATGAAGTTATGCAGACAAGCAGCTGCAGAGGTCCAAGAAGAAAGAGATTGCAGGAAGTAGGGGTTCCTTCTAACTTCTGCCCAGGGTGATCAAGATGAAATGGAACCATGTTGGTTGCAGGGTGGGCAGGAGCTAAAGAAGCAGAAAACAGGAATTGATGAACAACAGTGTTCACTTTCTGGTGCTTTCCTGCAATGCAGGGGGGAATGCTGGCTCAGAAATAGAATTTCAGCATGAGGGGTGTTCACAGAATGGAGAGTTTACTTAGAAGGCACCAAATAGAAAGAAAACCTGGGCCTCGTTTTTCAGGTTTTCTGGCTTCTTCCATCCTGTCACTCAATCCTGAGAGTTCCACATGATGTCTGATTCCGTAGTTCAGTCCCACTCTCCATCCCAGCTCTACCCTGGAGCAACTAATCATATTTCTTGTGAGGAAACTGCTTTACCATGAGCAATTTTTTCTGAAGTTTGAAATCAATTTAAAGCCTGATTTTATGTGGTGTCTTCAAGTGCCTTCAAATCTAGGAGGTTTAAAAAAAAAAGAGATGAACCCACAAAACAATATGGGAAGAAAAACCTTATAAGACCGTATTAAATTAATTACCAAGTGATTTATTATAAGACTTTAAATACATTAGGAATTCAGGGAAGGGAGATTTTAGCATAAAGAAGAGCAAGCTAGAAAAACTTCATGGAGATTTGGACTCGAGTTTGGCTGTGAGTAGACCTTGCAGAGGCAGAAGTAAAAGGGAAGAGCTTCGCTAGCAGTTCAGACAGTAACAGCAGTAGAGATTATAGTGACTTATTGGAGACAGTGAAGAAAACTGTGACTGGTGCATAGGAGCTATTCTATAAATAATTAATGAAGGCATTAGCCAGGACTCTGAACTTAGAAGTGACATCTTTGTTCTTCCATTTCTCATCTCTGCTTCTTATGCAGAAAAGGGAAGGGTGTTAATTAAAAGAAGAATGTTGTAGATTACACAATAGAAGAAAGAGCTAAATAATTAAACAACAATTACACCTCTGGAAGAATGGGAACCAGAGGATTCTGGAGACCTGAGCAACAGGACCTTAGCCTTTGACTGTATTTTAGTCATCAATTGTTTTGGTTTCTCTCTATGTGATGACTTCACTCTGACCAGGTTCTCCACTCAGTGGGTACATGGCTCCTGGCAGTTTCTTGCTCATATCCTAACAGCTTCCCGGTACCTCAGTTTCGAGAGTTTCAGGGAAGGCTTCTGATTGGCCCAGGGATAAGCTTGTTATTAGAAGAGCGAAAGGAATGCTGGGCGTACAAAAACTCTGTCAAATAAAAAGTGGACAACTGAATGAATGATATGATATGATATGATACCTAGCCTAAGAACAGATTACAAGAGTCTTGAAAACCAGTGTTTGATGTTTAAATTACACATGGTAGCTGTTAAAGTCTTTTGAGCAGAAAAATAACTTGATAACTTGATAGAAGTGTTTAAGAAACACAACTTGTCCAGTTATGTGTAAGATTACCTGAATGGGGAGAAGGATATAAACAAACCATCTAGAATATTTCCCCCACCCCACTGCCTGTAAATCCTAGTGTGAATTTTAATGTGAGTTTATGCTGAGGTGAAGCCATAAACATTGAGAACAGGATGGCTAGGTGGGAATACAAAGCATTTAATAGGGAAGCAACAGAGCAATTGCTCAGAGTGTGGTTTCCAAATCCACAGCAGCATCACCCCGGAATAAGCTAGAAATGTGAACACTCAGGTTCCTCCCCTAACTCACTGAATCATAAACAGTGGGAATGGGCCCGGCAATCTGTGTGTTAACAAGCTCACCAGGTGATTCTGATACATGCTGAAGTTTGATACCAACATAGCATCCTTTCAACCGATTAGGTGGATGTCCAAAAGTAATTGTGGTTTTTGCCATTAAAAGTTGACAGTATGGATTATAGAGCCATTCAAGTCTTGGCTCTGTGACTTATATTTTACATTTTATTCTTTTTTATTTTACTTTAGGGCTCTGTGACTTATGAGCTTTGTGACCCTGAGCAATTTATTTAACTTTTACGTGTCTTAGAGGTAAATTGTAGTATTAGTGCTTTCCACCTATTTATGCTAATTCTCTAATATAATTCCCTAATATAAATTACATAATGCTATAATAAGCATTATATAATTTTTTTCTGTCATTAACATTGGTAGAACTTGGTGTTTGAAGGGAATATGCAAATGAAAGATGATTCTGGCTGAAACATGCATTGGCTCTCATTGGTGACCAAAAATTGGCCACATTATTCCAAAATGAATCTCACAGATTGAAACTATTCATATAAATCACCTCCTGACCCTCATACTTTGTTCTTCATTTGATGTCATTGCTAGTTTTCTCAGAGTGGATTTACTTTGTCACTCACTAGTAAGTAACTTACTTTTTCTGACCTTCAGTTTCCTCATTACGGTTTTAATGAAGATTGGAAACAACATATATAAAGTTCTTACCATATAGTATGTGTTCAGTAAATGGTAACTATCGATTAGTGCCATGGCAAACCCTATTAATCTCCATAGGGAAGGCGCCATGTTCAAGAGGCCGAAGAAGAGACTCAGAGCTAGCAAATGAGACATGGGATTTTATCAGGGGCTCACACATAGGGGAGAGAGTCCGGTGGCGGTGGACTGGACAGGAAAACTGCAGCGGCTTGCAAACACCATGCTATTTATGTAGCATTTTCATTTAATACTCTCCCCACTAATAACCTCCACCTGGCAACTTCATTTAACCCAAAACTCAGGGCCTCAATCCCCTGTACAGCCTGGTCCATGTTCCATGGAACAGGCTGGGGACTCGGGTGTTTATCATAGCTAAAGAATAAACCTTTGGCTTGGCCACTCTGGATTCCCTAGCTCAGAACACACATTCAGGTTCATCTGCCACAGAGGGGCATTCAAAGGCTATGGGTACATTATTGCTATCAGGTGCGTTTACCCTACCATTACTCTTATCTCCATTTCATCATCTCACCTCTCTTCTTTTTAACCAGTTTCTCCCTTTGTGTGTCGGTAATCTGTGACTGTTCTCTCTTTTGCATTCTTTCTATTTGCTGAGGGCAAGGGTTGACAAACTTTTTCCTTAAAAGATAAATAATAAGTATTTTAGGCTTTGCAGCCCACAAGGTAGGTCCCTGTTTCAGCTACTTCACTTTGCCATTTTAGCGCCAAGTAGCCACAGATCAGCAGAGTGGTGTTTCAGTGATACTTTGTGGACACTGTAACTTGAATTTCATGTGATTTTCACATGTCATGAAACAGTCTCCTTTTGATTTTTGTCCATCCATTTACAAAGAGAAAAGCCATGTTGAGCTTACAAACTGCACCAAAAGAGGCTGTGGGCCAGATTTGCCCCATGAGCTGTCATGTGCCAGCCTGTCTTGGAGGGGACTGCCTCTTCCCTAGCTTCTCACCACTTCCCTATTTCTCCCTTCCCACCTACTCTTATCTTCCCTTCTTCATCACAACCCAGCCACCAATAACACTGGATCTAAAATGCAATCTAAGTGAATTTTTAAATATTTGTGTTTATTAAACAAAGCTTTATGTGTATATTATAATATAAAATCAAGTAAGTCTAAGGTTTGTCTATATACTCAAAGAAAAACTAAGTTGCTTAATTTCACATATATTTTCTATTGATGTTTTTCAATTGAAGAGTTCCCATGAAGCAAACCATAAGTGAGCCCAGTATTAACCAGTTATATCAAAATTGGATGACAGTCAACTCCAGATATTTTCTGCAATTAGTTTCTTACCAACACTGAGTTTTTCTTATGTATCGAGTGTAATGTTTTTCTTTTTGCCTGAACTAAAATAGTTAAAGAGAAGGAAATTTATTTTCATGAGCCTCGGATGGCCACAGGAGCCGATGGTGACTGGTGAGGTATGGCCCTCCTTAGTCACCCCACTCTGCTTTCAGATCTGACTCTGTATCTGTCTCCTGTTGCTGCAGGTGATGTATGTCACATGGTGTCTTGTGCATGACAGGCACAAAGTAAATCTTTATTGAATTAGCAAGTGAAACCCACTTAAAGATGCTTTTTGTAGATCATAGGCCTTTTGAGGAAAAAGATAATGTCTACCACCAAGGGGCTGCAAAGTCATATTTGGAGTTTGAAGGCAATAGGACTTTACTTTTATGGCTGAATAACTATTGTTTAGGAGAGGAAGGCAGCTAAAAAGGTAAGTTTAACTATAAAACTTACAAAGTGCCATCACACCTGAGACACATCTTCTGTCCCTCTCAGGCCTACCCTACTCTTTTAGAATAATAAGCTCATGAGTACAGCTTTTCAGGTGGTCACTAGGGATTGCTATTTTCACCATGGCTATCTCTTTTCACATTCATTTTAACATACATTCATGGGCATTATAATTTTCCTACCTGATAAAAAAGTGTGAAGAGACTCTTTTCTTTATTTTCAGTATAGAAGAGGAAAATGTGCCATCTCTTTTGAAAGGCTGTGATTCAATTGGAAAGTATATTACAAAGCACACTCAGCAGGTGTCCTAACTGAAATCCATCTTTTTGATGATGGCATTATTTTATTTGAGTGCTAAATTTTAAAATTAATTTTAACATGTCATATTAAGTGCTGATAAAATAACTTCTCTGTCACGGCATATTCTTTTAAAAAAATGAAATATCGTCTCAAAAAAAAAAGAAAAAAGAAAAAATGAAATATCAATTCTCAGGTTCAACCTTAGGTTATAGTAAAATGAATTGTTAACAGAGTTTTAAGTTTTTTCTACAGGTTAATTTTAGTCATGATATGAGAAAGTAACACATATGATAAGAGATATAATTAACTGAACTGTTGCAAAATGTGAGACCAAGAAAGGGATACTAGGAAGATATTTTCATTAATAATGTACCATTAGCATATAGTACTTAAAATTTAAAACCCATTTTATTACACTAGAGATGTCTTTTTATTAGGATGTTCCCTCAAAGGGTCAGCATATCTAAGTATTTACAACTGGGAGTTAAACCAGCATAAAACAAAAGTCAGCTGAAAAATATTCAGAAATTTGCCCTGAATACAGTTCTCAGTTTTGGCTGAATTCAAATGTAAGCCATTCTTTGATTAGCATCTTCAACTAACAGTGACCTAAACTGGCCACTTCAGGAGTTAGATATTCTCTCTCATGTTCTCAGTCAAAAAAATAAATAAATAACAAGGATTGAATATAGGAGAGGGACAAGGGTAGTATAACCTTGGGAAATGAGCAAGAAGTCAGATTTCTTGCTCATGTAATAATGACAGGTTTTGCCAGAGAAGAGGGAATGGAGTGTGAGAGAATTTTGTTATCACCGAGCAGTAAGTTTAGGTAACATCCAGTGGAGCCAGCATTGGCCTGGGAATCATAAAAGGGTAAGAATAGAAGCAGTGTCTTTTCAGTTTTTCTCATTGACCCAGAAGAATAATTTCAGGGTGACTCTATCTTCACCCTTTTTAGCCACTTAGGTTTCTCTTGGTATGTGAAACAAAGGGATATTTACTGTCTGGACCCCTCCAAAGGAAATAGAAAACCTCCCTGTCACGTGAGGCCTTTCAGTGGGTTGGGAGGATTTATTTCAAACCCAGTGGTTCTGTCTATACATCTCTCTTTAGATCATGATTACTAATCCTATCTATGGGTGCAAATTTTAGTGCAATAACTAGAACAATCAGAGAAAGAAGGTATAAAAAATGCAGATATTGTATGCACTAGCAATTCAGTCTCCTCTAATACATATTTTGGTTGTCATGTACCTCTATGGAAGCAGTTGCCACTTTGCACTAATCAGTGTATTTGTCTAAATTCCTGAAAGGGTGACACCATTAGTTATTTTTCAGTATATCTCATTACCTTACCCAAGGCCTATATTGTAATAGACTAAGAGAATTATCTGTGTAAATGTGTTAAGATATTTAATTTTATGAAATGGGAAGAGTGATGAATTTCTGAGGTAGAAGCTGGAAAGGACTTATTCTTGCAAAGGGAAGTAGAAACTTCTAGAAACTACAGGTCTTTTGAATGAGAGGGAGATTTATAGGGTCTATTTCTGATAAAGTCAGACCAGATCAAGGCAGAGGGCCTTACGCAGATGATCAGTAGAACTCTAAGGCCTGAGAAGCTCTTGGAATTATATGCAAAACATCCTTCTATGCACATAGATGCATAGCTTATATTAGATTTTAAAAGAGATGATAATCACATGCACACACACAAACAAAACCAGTGTTTTTGAAGAACTGACACAGTAAAGATGCAATGGGAGGTCTTGGAGTGGGGCTGCTATTCAACTTTATGAATGTTAACCTTAGAGATGGTGCCAATTAAATAACAGTTAATATTTAAAGTAGTTTATAGTGAAATAGGTCTCTGATATGGTGTTTATCATTATTTCTCTCCAAAATATTTCCTGTTAAAATTGTCATATAGTAATTAATGTGAAACCTCATTTAGTATTTTACTAAAAGAAGCATGTTTACAGTGGAGGGGGAGAAAGCCAATTAAAATAAGTTAAAAGCAGTTGATTTTGTGTGTAACACTCACTAATGATACCCCAAATGTACCATTTTGAAACCACTCATTCATATAGGCACTCTGATAGATAATGAGAATGCAATCATGGGGAAAAAGATCTCTACCTGTAAGGAGTCTAAAGTTCAAGAGATAACTTTCAAACTAACCATTATAATGTGACATGGTAAGTGCTAAAATGAAGGGCTGTGCAAGGTAAAATAGGAAGGAGCATGGAGAATAAGATCCTGACCTGGCTTGGGGTCTGAGGGCAGGCTTCTCAGAGGAGATGAGACTAAAATCTAACATTTGTTTAGCAAGTACTACCTCCCAAGAACAGTTCTAATGCGTTAACTTAGTTAAACCTCATATACCATTGAGACATAAAGAGACTAAGTAATTTGTCCAGTCATATTGCTGGTAGGGACAGTGCCCAGGTTTGAAGCCAAGCCATCTGGCTGCAGCTTCTGTGTGTTAGCCCCTCCGCTATGCCACCTCTGTTCTTCAGGTAACGATGGTATAAATAAACATATGATAAAATTGGTGGTGGGGTGGGGACACCGGAAATGGGGAAAGACAGAGGAGTCGTCGTCCAGCTTTTAGCTTCTAAGGTTAAATGTTTTCTAAATTCAAATTCAGATTCACTCACATTCATGAGGCTGTTTCCTTAATAGTTCTTTCTCCATTCTCTCACCATTTAGAAGAGGGGTCCTGACACTTACCTGTGGGTTATCTGAATTTCCACATATTCAGCTTGTGTTGGGTTACATTTTCACTTAACCTCATAGATATTCATTTCATTCTTTTAATCATTTATTTACTCATTTACTCACTCAATTTATTTCAAAGTTTTACTTTGTCTGTATTGGGTGGTACATATGGAAGCCTCCTCAAAAGAGATGAGAAGAAATTCAGTTCTGCAAACTAAAGTGTCAATATTCCTTGTCGTAGTTTTACCCCAAATTCTTTTCTAGTCATATAAATTTGCAAAATAAGTAAAAGTTGTAACAATAATGCTTCAAGAAAAGGGGAAAACAGTTTCAATTTCATCTTAGTGTACATGATAAAAACAATGCCTGCAGGTCCTCCACGATTTTCTAGCTACTAGTTAGGCTGACATGACAAAGAAGGCTCTTTACAAACTCGGGATCATGGTGTTTGCGTTCTGTTCTTCCCCCTGCTGTGGCTCCATGGAACCTCCACGGAACCAAGCATTTGAGGCGGCCCAGTGCTTCTTCAGGCCGCTGCTATCCATTTAGTGGGCTCCGGAGTCCCACCTGCTCTCAGGAAGTGACTTGGGTCCTGGGAGAAGTACTGCTTATTATTTGTTCCTACGTGGTCCCTGCTGACTTCATATTATAATATTGTTTAAAAGTTTTCTTTACTGGAGCAAATATCTTCCATTTGGATTATGTCATAAATTTCATCTGGAATAGTAAGACTTTCACTAGCATTTGTGTGTCACTTCTTTTTATGTCACTTGTCTGGTGGCACTGAGAATACCTCTTCACTGAAAATGGATCCATTTACAGTCAATAATAGGGTGGCTAATGTTCGTTTTTCTTGGGAAAACTGAAATGCGCACCTTTTATCCTATTATACTAATCCTCCAGCTCCAGATTATCTGATTGTGTAGCTTCTCATTTTCTCTTGTATCTTACCACTATTATTAATAAGAATTCTGTTGCTAATAGCTTTGGAAAATAATATGTGTGCTTTCGGCCACTACCAGTATTTTTATGGTTTGCCTGATTTAGCTGGACTTTGATTTTCGTTTCAAATGCTGCTTTGTTGCGGATCAAATGTGAGGAGCCCTAATGTCCCTCTAGACTTATTTTCAATGTCCTAAATTTTGCTAGAAGAGAATGGGGTTAATACTTGAACTAGGTATAACTAACATTTAACACCTTTAAGTGTATAATCTGTAGTCTATATTCTTTATGTGTGATATACCTATAGATATGTGTATGTGTATATATCTAGACACATATCTATAATACCCATATATTTACAAATATATATAAACAGAGAAGAAGACTTTTTTAAAATGTAGGATAATAGTTTTGTAAATATCTGTGCACATTTTATGGTGGAATTTCTTTTCCTAAACTATATTTTATTTTTTAACACACAAAAGTCATATTTTAGAAAAAATTTTATCAATATACTTTATCAAGTTCCCAGCCCATCATTGTTTTTATAGCCTTTTGCACATGCTTTCTATTTTGAAAGTAATCTTCAAATTTATTTTGTCAAACAGAATACTATAAGGAATGTTTATAGAATACTGTAAATATTTATTTATGAACTTAAAAACATCTATAATTATTTATTGTTTTAACGAATACATTTTAGGTTTTGGTATAAAATCTTACTTTGTTCTGGCCTGAACCTAACTATTTCTAGGATCCATGAGATTTCATTCATTTGGTTTTTTAGTCAGTGTTTTGAGTACCTGCTTTGTATGAGATTATGCTGGGTTCTGAGATACTATGGCAAATAAGCTGGATATAGTCTTTGGCCTCATGGAAATCATTTTACGTTTGTGATGACTGTGTCTAAGGAACTTCAAATATTCTTTAGGTTTTTTCCTAACAGCAGGTCTTCTTTTGCCCAGGGCAAATACGTAGGATATATTCTAGGGAATTTCCTACAGATGTTCCATACTTCTTCCAAAAATAACAAAGTCATAAATTTCTTGACATGGAAAAAGTGGATAAAACAATGCCTGCAGGTCCTCCATGATTTTCTAGCTACTAGTCAGGCTTACTTTTTTTATTTTTTTATTTTTATTTTTTCTTTGAGACAGAGTCTCTCTCTGTCACTCAGGCTGGAGTGCAATGGCATGATCTCAGCTCACTGCAACCTCTGCCCCCTGGGTTCAGGCGATTCCCTTGCCTCAGCCTCCCAAGTAGCTGAGACTACAGGTGCACGCCACCACGCCTGGCTAATTTTTGTATCATTAGTAGAGACGGGGTTTCATCATGTTGGCCAGGCTGGTCTCAAACTCCTGACCTCAGGTGATCCACCCACCTCGGCCTCCAAAAATGCTGGGATTACAGGCGTGAACCACCATGCCTAGTCAAAAAAGTGGAGTTTTTTTTTTTGTTTTTTGTTTTTTGTCACCAATGTTTTATGCAATAGCAACTTTTTGGTTGACTTCTGAGACCCAAATCTAGATTTTTTGGTGCTTAGAGAGTGATTTTTAACCACAAGAATTTTTTTTGTTTTGTTTTGTTTTTTGAGACAGTCTCGCTCTGTTGCCCAGGCTGGATGGAGTGCAGTAGCATGATCTTGGCTCACTGCCAGCTCCGCCTCCTGGGTTCACAACATTCTCCTGCCTCAACCTCCCAAGTAGCTGGGATTACAGGCGTCCGCCACCTCGCCCAGCTAATTTTTTGTATTTTTAGTAGAGACAGGGTTTCACCGTGTTAACCAGGATAGTCTCGATCTCCTGACCTCATGATCCACCCGCCTCGGCCTCCCAACCACAAGGGTTTTTATCTAAAGCTCATGAACCCCTCAGACAGGAGTCTCAAACTCTAGTGTGCAAAACGCTCACTTGGAACACTTGCTCAAAAGTAGTATTTCTGGGCTTCGTCCCATAGAGATACTGATTCATTAATTCTGGAGAAGATCCAGAAATTTGCATTTTTAATGCTACAGAAGATCCTAAACCGTACTGCCCTGTGAAAGCCAAAGATGGACTTCAGGTGGTTCTGTTTAGCCTTCACACTGTGACTACATGAATTGTATTCAATGAGAAGGTCTAGGAAGCTTTAGAAGACTTTCCTTAGTTTCTTAAAGGGGTCTGCAAAAATACCATGATAATGCTAGTAGAAGCAGTGGTTTACAAGTGGAAGAAGGTACCGGTAAAATCATCTACACAACCAGCAGCAAGAACCCACAGCGAAAGGTCTAACAATGAAAGGAAAATCTATAAAGCAGATACAAATACTCAAATTGTAGAGGAATCCAGAGCAGTGTCCCCACACAGCTGTTTTGAGAATATCTCAGAAGTGAGCAGATATGTGTTGATAGACTGGTGTTCATTGGTCAAAAAGGTTTGAGAAACACTAAGTTTAGAAAGTTATTACTTTATTATGGAAGTAAATAGAGACTTTAATATGCTAATTAGCTTTGTGAATTACTTTATGAAGAATTTAGTATGTGGTATTTCCCAAGTTTTTTTGATCATAGAACCCTTTTCATATAATCTAAAATGAAAGCAATTTCAGAAATGCCCTTTAACAGAGGGACAAATAATAGTCCCTGAGTGTAGCATAGAAATAAATAACTCATTATAACTGTATCATGAAGAAAAATTTATATTGTTTTAAATACAGTAAATAATAAAGCAGAATATTTTATACTGCATTTTAGAAAAATCCTTATTAAAATTATATATAAAGAAAAAATCCTCAACTATCTACTTATTATGTGGACTTACTCATCTAGTTGATGGTAAATTAAGTAAAGACTTTCTCTAAAATGAAAATTTAATTTTATCTTTATAATATTTTGGGGATTTAGGAGAAATGCGTATTTCCTAAGAATCATAGAGCTCATCTTATAGCCAAACAATAGTTATGATCTCAGATATTTTACAGCAATGGTTGGCAGCATGCCAGACAGAGTTGCCTGTGTATAAACATGTATGTTCAAAACTTTGAAGCACGACAGTTCCATAGTGATTTAAATAAATAAATAAAGGCCAGGTTGACTTAGTAGGGGAAGGAGACTCCTAGATTGATTGTATCCAAATAAAGTTTTCAGAAGGGCGCGGTGGCTCACGCCTGTAATCGCAGCACTTTGAGAGGCGGAGGAGGGCCAGCCTGGGCAACATGGTGAAATCCCATCTCTACTACAAACACAAAAATTAGCGGGGCATGGTGGCGGGCGCCTGTAATCCCAGCTACTCAGGAGGCTGAGGCAGGAGAATCGTTTGAACCTGGGAGGTAAAAGTTTCAGTGAGCCGAGATGGAGCCACTTTTTTTTCTTTTCCTTTTTTTCTGGAGACAGGGTCCCACTCTGTGGCCTGGGTTGGAATGCAGTGGCGCAATCTCGGCTCACTGCAGCTCCACTTCCCGGGCTCAGGTGATCCTCCCACCTCAGCCTCCTGAGTAGTTGGAATTATACAGGCTTGCGCCACTACGCCCAGATAATTTTTGTTTGTTTGTTTGTTTGTTTTGGTATTTTTTGTAGAGATGAGGTTTGCCATGTTGCCTAGGCTGGCAGATAACGTTTTCTGGAGAGGTGACTTAAAGGGGAGGAACAAACAAATAATATTGAAAAGTGCAGAAAGGAGATTAATTTAGCAGAGGAGAAGGTCAAAGGAATTTCTGCTGGAAGAAACTCTTTCCTAATTTTGTTAAAAATGAAGAGTTTAAGGGACAGAGAAACATGTGCTTAGGTAGATAGAAATCATGAGTTAAGGTGTGATGATTAGGACACTAGTCCTATGTGATACTGTGAGGTAAAATAAGTCAAATAAGTTTGGGAAATGCTACTTCGTCCTTTGTGTTTAATTTTGCTTTAATTGGCCTTTCACAAAATGAATTTATCACAGAATTATTTTCCCCATAAATTAAGAACCCGTACAATACCCCTTGGGAGAACACTGAGCTGATAGTAATAGGAAATAAGGGCTACTAATTAACGGACCGCTACCATAATCATTGGTTCTTTGGGACAAAAAAATGATTACATTTAGGTCATATATTTTATTCTGTCCTCTTACATTATTTAGTTATAAAGATTCACTGAATTGAAAGAAGATTTACCTTTCACTATTGTTATATTCCTGGAATACAAGATTCTTCTAAATCCGGGTCATGAAAGTAAGACCTCTTCATGTAGAATTCTCAGACCTTGCATAATTGTCAGCAAGTAGCAAGCACTCTCATATAATTTTGACTCTTAAAGATTCTTCTTCGGGTGCTTCTTTGCTTACTTTATAAACATTCACAAGTCTTCCAATTTGGAATTGAGCCAGATAAAGACTTCTTAAATATGCTTAATTTCTAGTGAAGCTATTGAGCGGCCTTTCCTAATAAAGAATTAGGAAGGATTCTTAAAGCCTTTGAAAATTTAGTTTATAAACATTTTAGGTCCAAAAGGAAATTTAAGGTTTAGAAGGTTAAACTATCCACCCATCTACATGAGAAAAGCTTAAGATAAGTCAAATAGACCAAATGGTACCAACTAAATAAAACATAATATATTTATTCTCTTTTCGTTTTGGGGCATAATATTTCTGGCAAAGCCTTACTTGTATATTCTGCCTATACATACTTGTATTCTCTAGTATGCCTATAGAAGAACAGTAGATGTGAGTTAGATTTTCATGTATATTGGGCTAATGTCAACTTAGAGATGAAACAGAGTTTTTGTATTTACTTGCAGATTTTTTAAAACCTTTTTACTGTTTCAGAACAGAACTAAATTTTACAGTCTAAGTTGGTAGACAGCTCTTTCTCATATTACTGGCAAAGAGACCGTGACATTTTTGGTCCTCAGTGAAAGACTGTTATAGGACTACAAGTTTGATGCTAACATTTTAAAGTTTCACTGAAGTGAAGTGGATTAGCCATAAAATTGTTAGAGTTCTGGAATCTTCCTTCTACATCCATGTGATGAAGGTAATCTATTTTTCCCCATGGAATTGCCAGACCCTATACAGTTTTTGAATAGCACTTGTATTTTGTCTCCAAAGGCATTTTGTGCTAAGTTTGTAGGTTTACAAATTTTCCAATTTATAATTAAGCTTCAAGCTATTTCTTAAATATGTTTTAAGAAAAAGCATTAATAAAGAAAGGATTCTTTTAAATCCTTTAAAACTTGGTCAAAAAGACCATTTAGTGATGTAATCTAAAATGAAAGCAACAAATTGGAGTTAAGAACATGAAATAAGCGAATTATTCTCCATACTCTTAGAGTATAAAGGGATTTTACTATCATGTTAAAATGATAGTATGACTTTACTAGTAGCATGATTATAAGAAGGCAAAAAAAAAAAAAAACCCTTTAAGTTGTATTATTCTTATGCAAATAATAGATATCACAATTATTTAGACAGAAGTTATTTTTAAACATGACTTTATGAATTATGTAGTCTAGATTCAATAGCTACCTTAATCTGCTTTTGTTTAATGATAGGAGCAACACTTATAAGGTCTTAAAGAGTGTGTCTTTAATACAGTGTTTTGAAAAATGTTTATTTTAATTTCAGACTTACAAAAAGGTTGCCAGGATAATACAAAGAATTCCTTTACATTCAAATTTCCCAGATGTTAGTATCTGACCACATTTCGACTTTTGCTTCCTCTCTCTCTCCTTCTTTGAAAAATTTTATTTTTTCTTGGACTGAAAATAGTCTGCAGACACTCTTATGTATTTCAGTGTGTATTTCCTAAAAACAAAGACATTCTCTTGCAAAACCACAATACAGCTATATAAATTGGGAAGTTTAAGTCATATAGTAATAGCATTGGATAGTAGACTTCAGTCAGATTTCACCAAATTATCCCAAGAATGTCTTTTATATCAAAATAAAATGCTGATTATGTATTAATTTCAGTTTTACTTAATGTCTATTTAGACTCCTTTAGACTAGGTCATTTCCTGGCTTTTGTACTTCCTCACATGGCACTTTTGAAAAGTGCAGACCAGTTATTTTGTAGACTGTCCCTCAATTTGGTTTTGCGTAATATTTCCTTGTCATTAGGTTTAAGTTATATGCCAGACTAAAAAAAAAAAAAAAAGTAGAATTGCATAAGATGTGATTTTACAAGAAATCAAATTTCTATTTATAACTCTGAGAATCAATCTAATTATTTAATTGCTATATTTGCCTCAAACAGAATATTCACCTCCAGCTTCCCTGAAGAAAAGATACTCCTAGGAGATTTTATATGTATTTCTTAATGAACTAACTTGGTTTAATTATGGAGGAACTTGTTAGTTTTTAGATGGTTTATGGAATCACACAGATCGTTCTAATATTTACTAAGAAGATAAATAAAAGGTATGACAGTCTTGATCTTTTCTTTTCACAGTTACTCCTGAATGCCCACAGAAAGGAAGAAACTTCTCTCTCCCTTTAGACAAAGTCGAATTCTTATCACAGCTCATAAAATCCTTTATGAAACTGGAAAAGGGTGTTCAAGAATTGTTTGAAGAAATACTTTTATCACTCAAGATAACCAGAAATACTTCAGGTAATATCCTCTTTTGTTTAAATTTGTAAATCTATAATTTCTCTGTGTTTTTGCTTCCTGCTGCTTTGAATGAAAACAATTACTTGAAAAAAAAAACACATGAAAGAATTCTTAATAAGCATTCAGTATAATGCACACCATGCATTATATATAAAAATGCACACATTTTTATCCTTCGTGCTTGGCAAGTTTCTTAATTCTAACTGACAAAACATCATACCTCACTTCTGGATGATTTTTAGCTAAAATTAGATCAATTTTTCTTTTCAAAGAAACACAACTAGCGTTTGGAAAGAATAAGCAGACTGGGTGGTCTAGTATCTTTTCTTTTGCTCCTAGCACCCAGATGATCTTGAGCAGAACATTTAGTCTTCTTAGACATGAATTTTCTCATCTTCAAAATAATGATATAGGGCTACATTAATTTTCTCTTTGTTTTCTTTCAGTATTAGATGCTTCAGATTTCAATATATTATAATGTTATGTAGGGTTGTGAGAATTAAATGACAGTGAAAATAAAATACCTAAGGGAATGTCTAGTACATCATAAATGATCAATAAATGTGAGTTGTTAAAATAGTAATTATAATTATGGAATATGTTGTTTTAGTCTTAACAAAATCCCTTTGAAAGAAGCCATGCCATGTGTATGGAATAATATTAACATTAAAGGTAAAATTCAAAGGCATAATGGTTGAGGTGTATTCTCTGTTATCATATCTATATTTATAAAAATTTTCATTTTCCTCAGAATGAAATATACAAAGTTCTCCTTTACATGATGCCATATGCCATTCTAAGGAGTGTAAATATATATATTTGCTGCATCTCCAAAAAAAAGTGAAGGAAGCAAGTGATTAACAATTAGTCTGAAAAATTTAATACCCAAAACCGATCTCTTGGTAAAATTATTTTCACTCAACATGTTTACTCTTGTATTCCTTTACTTACTTTGCCCATGTAAATAATGTCAGAAAAGTTATAGGGTTGGAAATTTTGTTTTACATTAAGCATAGTTTACTGGCCTTCTTTGTTTCGGGTGAAATTTAGGTAACACTGTTATATTATAAAATAACAGGCCGGGCGCGGTGGCTCAAGCCTGTAATCCCAGCACTTTGGGAGGCCGAGACGGGCAGATCACGAGGTCAGGAGATCGAGACCATCCTGGCTAACATGGTGAAACCCCGTCTCTACTAAAAAATACAAAAAACTAGCCGGGCGAGGTGGCGGGCGCCTGTAGTCCCAGCTACTCGGGAGGCTGAGGCAGGAGAAGGGCGTAAACCCGGGAGGCGGAGCTTGCAGTGAGCTGAGATCCGGCCACTGCACTCCAGCCAGGGCGACAGAGTGAGACTCCGTCTAAATAAATAAATAAATAAGTAACATAGATTAGTTTTTCAAAGTTGGAGATAATTTGAAGAAACAAATAAAGATGGATCTATAGATTTATGAAGCCCAACCCCCCCCCCCCCTCCAAAAAAAAACCAAGGGGTAAAATAATAAAATACAATGTCAGAAAATATGAGCATTAATTAAAATAGAGAATGAAAAAGTAGATTTCATTAGGAGAGAATGTGACCCTTAAAACATCTTTTAGATAGAGTTTGACTGTGAGGTCAAACAGAGATCTGAATAGAGAAATATGATATCCTCATTATTGATTGACATATTGGTTCCTGGAACAGTTGACATTGGAGTTGGTACTCATCCACTATGCCTGGCTAAGATTTATCATCTGTCATCTATATCTCTAACAGATCTTTCCTGAGGTATGGATCAAGAAACAGAATGAACTTCAAAACATCTAGGCTTCTACCCATTTTGAATCATCTCGTATTAGTCCTAGATTAGACCCTTGGGAATTAAGTCAGTTTTGTGAACTTTATTCTTCTTAAAGTCAGCATAAATTCAAAATTAGAATTGTGTTAGGAGGTATTATAAAGATATAACACTGAAATGGCCAAGAATTGAAGCACAGATTTAGCATGCTGATTTTAGAGAAAAGAAGAACAATTTTGAAAACGGTGATTCAACTCCATTAGATTAATACCAGGCAATGTGGAGACTTGCAAATGCTGGATGTTTGAGAGCAATGGTTACCATTCTTGAATAAAGTCAACAGAGCAAATATGTAATTTGTCACAATATACTGTTGTAAATATGTCATCTTATAAGCAGTAAGGCAGATAAAAGCAACTTCAATATCGTGTTAATAATAGTGGACTATGTGAACACATTTGTGGATTATCAAACACAGGATGTAGAAGGAATTTCAAGGGGCAAGTATAAGAAGTGTCTAAGTACTAGAACGTCTCTTTGTGATATATGTAGTCTTCTTTGTTGAAATTCATATTTTTTTGGTCACAAAGCCAAGATTGATTTAATCTGACACAGCTTTATGTGAATGGATTCCTGAGAAGAATGATCTTGAGGGAAATTGTCAAGAAAAATCTTAAATGTTTTATTCAGTGTATCCAAGTTAATCAATTCTTATCAAAAGCATTGGTTTCTTAAATCAGGAAGGAAAAGACTCCTTGAAATGGATGATTAAGGAAGCCAACTATATCTTAACTATTGGGTATTTCCCAATAGTTTTGCTTAGAAATCTTATGAGGAAGAGAATAGAGGGGAAAAAAGAGCGGAAGTCATTTGGTTTCCTGTGTGTTTATTTTGATTGGAACATATTTTGCTAATAAAGATCTTGGAAAGAGTTGCCTATGATGTCTATGTAACCCAAACATATGAACGGATGAAAAGTGAGTTTTTTGTTTTCATTGTGCAGACTTAAAAAAAATGTCCAGACACTTAACATCACATAGAGAAAATATAAAATGATTAACCACATATTTTACTTTTACTTTAATGTTTACTATTATATTGTAGACTTAGCCAAATTGGCTGTTCTCTCAGTAATTTGATTGTAGACAAGAGATTTTGTAGAGATACAATAAATATTTTCTGAGAAAGAAAAGATATTTTGTCATTATTTGCTTTTGTTTGGTCATGATTTGATGGTTTTCTATTTTGTCACTTCAAAACTGATAGGACATTATTTGACTGCTGTAGTGCCTTACTGTATTAGGTGATGATATCTTATGGAGTGGCCGTGGATTTGATTTATGGCGCATTTCTAATGCTTCTGTGGAATAAAGTTGTTCTTTGGGCAATTCCTCAATTTTTCCAAAGGTGGCATCTGAGATTTATCTAAACCAGGAGGTTTCTTGGCCCTCATTTTTCTTTAGCCCCAGCAATGACAAAGAGCAATGGCTGCTTCAATTGGATGTAAGAAGAACACTTAGGGTTTGTCTCAGAAGAATCAAAGATTTCAGATCTTCTGAAAGATTGTTTGTACTCTTAGGGGGTCTTAAGAGGGGTCAAATGGCTTCTAAGAGTTCCTTAGCTAGATGGTTAAGGGATTGTATTAGGGAGGCGTATGTAGTTAAGGTAAAGAGGCTCCTAGGGTTTGTAAAGCTCATTACACTAGGACTTTAGCTGTTTCTTGGGCAGAGAGGTCGAAGGCTTCCACATTGGAAATTTGCAAGGTGGCCACCTGGGTTTCTCTTCATACTTTTTCATGGTATTATCTCTTGGATGTAGTCTCTTCTACAGATTCAGCTTTTGGTGGGAGGTTGCTTGTGAGCCAGAAAAAGAACAGTGAAGAAAAGAAAGACTTGTAGTTCCCACTTAGAGCTGCCAACAAGTCAAGTTGCTTTGTAGTGCACACAATGGGAACCTATGAAGACCAATTTGGGTGTGAAAGTGGATGTCACAGGGAAGTACTGCCAATCTCTACTCTCTGTGAAAGAAAGCGGCAGTGTAGAAACTAACCAGAAGTATAAAATGAACCACAGAGAACTCTGTAGGGGAAGCTGTTGAGCAGCTGGCATTCTTGTGACCCTCTGCACTCTTCTGAGGTTCTTAATCTAGGCATGCTTTTAAAGAAACCAGTATTGACTGCATGCAAATAACTATATTTTACAGTGATGAGCCGAAAGTGGGCTACCTTCTCTAGACAATGATAATAAGTGTATAGATTTTAAATACATTTTTAAAATATATTAAACAATTCATCAAATGTTTAGAGTTCATAGAGTTTTACATTGCCAAATTTCAGAATTGACCATTTTGAATTCCAAACAAATGTAAAAATGCCACAATTTGTTAAATCCAGAAGATATCATGTTAGTGTAGATCCCATGTTAGTAATCCTACCTAAAGATGATAACTTTTGCTTCCCTGTACAGAATTAAGTTTTTTTTAAACCATTTTAATTTGGGGCAGGGGGATTATATTTTAAAGGCTATCATAATTGCTTGATAATTCATTTTCTATATCTTACTATAGAATTGCTCACCAGCAAGAGAAGTCTGGAAAGTTTCTTTTTTTCCTTAGTCATCTTGAATATAGGCAGATGGTTTGTATAAACATCTGAGCACATTACTTTGAGTGAATAAACATAATGTATTTGGAAGTGAAATGATAAAAACAAGATAATTAACTTTTTCTGTAAGTCTTAAACTCTAGCTACACAATAGCAGACAGTTACTTCCAGAAACAGATCTGCAAAGCTTATATTTCAATCTAGTACTATTTTTCCAGAGTAGATACCTTTTAAATGAGCTATCTATAGAAAAGTAAAGTGATATTAAGAATCCAACTGTTGTCCCTTCTTGTCATTAACAACTTGATCTTTATTATTTTTTCTTTTTTAAAAAACTGAGAACTTTTGAATGGGATGAAAGAGTAACTACTTCATATATATCTCCATGTTAAAAATAACTCAAAATCTTATCATACTATGTAAATGTACTCTTTTATAACAATTTAGAAAATGTAGAAACACCTCGTTAGTTCTACTAGAGGAATAGTTTTCCATTGGTGCATAATTTAACCAGTTATTCATTGATGGACAGTTAGGATTTTTTTCTCTCTTCATTTGCTACCACAAAACATGATATGGCAAATTTCCTTAACTATTTCTTATATGTACACAACTATATCTGGATGGTAAATTTCAAAAGTAGAATTGCTAAATAAATAGGCATGATCATAAAGAGGATGAAAAGATAAGCCATGAACTAAGAAAAAACTATTTGCAAAACACATATATGATAAAGAACTTGTATCCAAAGTATACAAAGAACTCTTAAAATTCAACAAGAAAACAAACAACCCAATTTAATAATTCATAAAAGATCTGAACAGACACCTCACCAAAGAGGATATACGGATGGCAAATAAGCATATGAAAAGATGCTCAACATCATGTCATTAGGAAAATGCAAATTAAAACAAGATGACACTACACACCTATTAGAATGGCTAAAATCCAAAACACGTACAACAACAAATTCTGGCAAGGATGCAGAACAACTCTCATTCATTGCTGTTAGGAATGCAAAATGGTACAGGCTCTTTGGAAGACAATTTGGCAGTATCTTACAAAGCTAAACATAGTTTTACCGTACAATCCAGCAATTGCACTCGTAGGGATTTATCCAAATGAGTTGAAAACTTACGTCCATATAAAAACCTGCACAGGAATGTTTATAGCAGCTTTATTCCTAACTGCCAAAACTTGGAAGCAGCTAAAATGTTCTTCATTAGGTGAATGTATAAACAAACTGTGGTACATCAATACAATGAAATACTATTCATCGATAAAAAGAAATGAGATGTTAAGCCATGAAAAGACATGGAGGAACCTTAAAAGCATATCACTAAGCAAAAGAAGCCAATGTGAAAAGACTACATACTGTATGATTCCAACTATATCACATTATGAAAAAGGCAAAACTATAAAGACAGTAAGCAGATTAGTAGGTACCAGGGTGAGGGTATGGGGAGGAGGGATGGATAAATGGTGCAAAGGGGATTTTTAAAGCATGGAAACTATTCTGTGTGACAGAGTAATGGGGGGTACATGACATTATACATTTGGCAAAACCCATAGAATTGCGCAACACAAAGAGTGAACTATAATGTAAACTGTAGACTTAGTTAATAATATTTTTACATTTGTTCATCAGCTGTCACAAATATACCATATACTGCAAGATGTTAACAGTAGAGGAAACTGAGGGCAGGGAGGAAGTATATGAGAACTTTCTGTACTTTCTGCTCAATTTTTTTGTAAACTGAAAACTTCGCTAAAAAATAAACTATTAATTTTCAGAAAGTGGACATTTTGAGAAAGATTGGCAAATCAGCTTGTCATATCTACTTTGACAGTTGATGGTATTTTTGTTGTGCAGACTTACTTTATGGGTTCTGCATTTTGTGTCCTGAAAGGTCTTCTCTATGTGGATCTTTTAAAAAAAATTCCATATTTTCTTTTAATGGGCTTATAGTTTCATTTTTCTTTATTTAAAATATTTTGACTAATCGGATTTTATTTCATTTAGAAGTGATCCTTATTTGTAACACCTTCTTTTTGAAAATACATCATAAAATGCAAGCCATAAAAAAGCATTTTAAGTTAAATGGTATAACACTGTTTGAGTCTAAAACCTTCTCTATGTTGTGATGTGTCTTGAGAAATGGAACAGGATTCTTAAACTGCAGTCCATGGGCCCATTGGATTAATTAATGAGATTTACAAGAGGGCCTGGGAATCCCCAGTAGTGTGTTTGTGTGTGTATGTGTGTGTGTGTGTGTGTGTGTGATGCACATGTGCCTGCCATACAGTCATATTATG
Source organism: Rhinopithecus bieti (assembly GCF_001698545.2). Lineage (NCBI taxonomy): Eukaryota > Metazoa > Chordata > Mammalia > Primates > Cercopithecidae > Rhinopithecus > Rhinopithecus bieti. Next base: position 521,701 of record NW_016807086.1, read on the forward strand.
CATTTTTGTATGCAGTGGTTCTGTCACTTTAATCATGTTCTAAGAGTGTTCACGAATCCAAAGATGATTAAGAAATACCAGAGTTGATGAAAACTTTTCCTCAGAATATATAAACTCTGATAAAATTTCCCAAAATAATGATGTTATTGCCAACCAAATGGAATTTTTACCTTTAATATACTTTATGCACAAGATGGTTGAAATTAACATCAGAACAAAACGCTTTTATTTCATCAATTGTGCTCCTTAGAAATCAATGACAAGTTCATAGAACCACATTTAGGAAAAGAAAACATGCATCTACTAGATGACTCTATTGGTCAAAGTCCCTACTGATAAAGTCAGTTAGATTTTGAAATTTGCTTTGCCCAGGCATAAAGAAATTGATTCTTGGTAAATCGTGGGGAAAAAAAGAAAAGTTAGATCATAACACAGAATTCATCATCATATACCATGTCTAAGCCAAAAAAAAGGGTAAACATTAAATTATTCATATTGAATCAAATTATCATTAATCTAATCTTAATGCAAAAGTAGAAAGATTTATTTTTGGAGTAGTTATTTATTACATTTTATAGATCAAATTTTTTTCCCCATGGAAAAGAGTTTCTTAATTGTAAAAAAAGAGTTTCTTAATTGTTAAAACAAAAGTTGTGGAAATATTTCCATTTTTGGAGCTAGGGATTTTTTTTTTTTTTTTTTTTT
>NW_016807086.1:522517-571481 GCF_001698545.2 Rhinopithecus bieti
TTTTTTTTTTTTTTTGAGACGGAGTCTCGCTCTGTCGCCCAGGCTGGGATGCAGTGGCCGGATCTCAGCTCACTGCAAGCTCTGCCTCGCTAGGGATTATTTTATGCCTGTCTCAGAGTTTGTGTTTTTTAAATGAATCATTGATATGCTTAAGGGTATAATTTTTCTTGTTATGCTGATGTTTATCTATGTATTTTTCTTCTTTCTTTGACGTTAACATGCTAGGAAATACCAACAGTTTTAAAATGTAGTATTTTAGAATTAACTTTTTAAATGAACAAGGAAAAAATATTTATTTTGTCCTCTTACATTATCAACATGAAAATAAATTAATGACAAAAATCTTTATTTTGAAGATTGTATGTCTATGTACATCAAACATGAATGTAATTGGGATGTAGATTTCATCAAGTTGTATATGGAAAAGGACTCTATCTATCTTGATTATATCATTATTGTAATGGTGACATCAGCCTGCATCTTTTTGACTGTATTCTCTATATATTGTTATTTGTGGATGTGTGTATGTATGTATGTACTGTGGATAGAGCTTTTCTACATAGTTAATATTTACCTGAATTTATAAATCACATCTAATATGCCTTTTAAACAATATATATTAGTGTGTTTGTTTTCTTTTCTATTGCTTAGGAATGTTGGAGAAATCCAATAGAGAACTTGTAATAGAAAAACCTAGAGCAAACGAAACCAATATTCCTTCAGAGCAATTGCTACCAGGAAAAGAGGTAAGTGAAGGAAAAAAAAGTGTTTTATAATTCACATATAAGATCATCATCAGATGCCTGTGAATCCATTATGAAGCAAAATGTCTTGAGTTTTACCCTTTGCTACAAAAAAATAATTTTTCAATTTTGGATTGAAAATTGGCTTATAAGTTTTTGATGAAAATTCAATTTAGTGGGGATACTGTCTTCTTGTAAAATCTATTCCATGGGAGGAATAGAGAGATGGAAGTCAAGAGATCTTTTGTTCTTAACCTGACTCAGGGTCTGCACTTAGAGGATGTGGGCTATAGATAATTGTTGAAACGTGAGCAAATGGAGATTAAAACGGAAAAGGAAACAATCATCTGAACTGGCCTCATATTTATGATCCCCATCCTGTGATTGTTTGTTCCCAAAACCTGTTTTCTTTGCTCTGCTCTAGATTGCAGAGAATTACACATTCCAGGCCCCTTTGCTTTCAGATTCTGGGATGGGTTAGTCAATTAAAGGCATTGATAGAAGACCTCATGGAAGGCGTTGATGGAGGGTAGGAGTTGCAGAGAAACCAGAGCGTTTCTTCTCCTCTCTCTGTCTTAAGGAGCATCTCTAATAATGGGTGTGACACCTTTATATCCACCGTGAGCCCTGCTCCTACCATGCAGCCTGCCCTGCATGACTTCAGTTCCACCTGGCAGGTCTGCTTGGGCTTTAGCTTCGACTGGTAGCCAGGAGCTACTCTCCCATAACTTAGTCCCTTTTCTTCATTCCTCCAGCCCTAGGGGTGGTTGTGGCCTCCTGCTCTATTAATATCTGGCCTGCTTCACAGTCTATGTTTGACTTCTCAAATCTTCCATCATGTAGGTAACCAAAACCCTACATTAAAATTCTTCCTTTTGAAAAATCTTGAGTGGTTTCTGTTTTTCAAATTGACCCTGACTGATACACTAGGTAAATATTTAAAGAGACAAAACAACATATAGTTTTAACAGTTTTGGCCTTAAAGCAAGAGAAATAATTGGAAAAATCCTAAGCTTTAACCAAAAATCAAAATCAGTACTAAGAAATTAGCAGTAAATAATAGAAATAGAGATTCAACAGATTATCTACTTTTTGCATAGAAGAGAAAACCATGTGATTCTCTTTTTTCTTGGAACAACTAGTAAGTGTTCTCTAGTCTAAGTGGAATATGTATGATACCAAATATTAGATGAGAACAGTAGAAGTAAGCAAACTATATTTCATAAGAACAAATAAACTACTGGAGGTTTGAATAAGGAAAGGTTTTCAGTTTTCTTTTTGTTTTTTTTTCTTTTTGAGACATAGTATCATTCTGTCACCCATGCTGGAGTGAAGTGGCGCAATCTCAGCTCACTGCAATCTCTGCCTCCTGAGTTCAAGCAATTCTCTTGTCTCACCCTCCCAAGTAGCTGGGATTACAGGCGCCCACAACAACGCCCAGCTAATTTTTTATATTTTCAGTAGAGATAAGGTTTCATCATGTTGGCCAGGTTGGTCTCGAACTCCTGACCTCAGGTGATGTGCCTGCCTCGGCCTCCCAAAGTGCTGGGATTATAGTCATGAGCCATCATGCCCGGCCTTCAGTTTTCTTTTTAAGAGCAGCTGTTAATGTACTTGTTTTTCTATATTTTGAAAAGAGAATTCAGATAGGCCAACATATTATAACTATATATACATTATCATAGGCAAAGGTAACTTTTACTGCACAAAAACTTTTTAAAAATTCAATGCAGCCATAGCAATTAATGACATTTCCACCAGGACATATTTGCTTGAATGAATAAATGAATGACTTTAGTAAGTAGACATGCCCTAATGGGGAAAACAAAAATCAGAAATTTTTTGTTTGAATTTTCATGGAGGTAGTTTTATTTTTACATTTTTTTCATAAATGTGTCCCAAGGAATTACTGTTATAGCACAGGGCTATACCTATGCCACTTCCAAGTTCTCTTATAAGAAAGAAGATTATATCAGTTGAGTAGATTCAATTTTTGATGATTTTTTTTTTTTTTTTTTTTTTTTTTGAGATGGAGTCTCGCTGTGTCACCCAGGCTGGAGTGCAGTGGCATGATCTTGGCTCACTCAACCTCCACCTCCCAGGTTCCAGCGATTCTCCTGTCTCAGCCTCCCAAGTAGCTGGGACTACAGGCACACACCACCACGCCTGGCTAATTTTTGTATTTTTAGTAGAGACGGGGTTTCACCGTGTTAGCTAGGATGGTCTCCATCTCCTGACCTCAAGTGATCTGCTTGCCTCAGCCTCCCAAAGTGCTGGGATTACTGGCATAAGCCACCATATCCGGCCCATTTTTGATGAATTTTATGCAAATATAAGATAAGAGAGATGTGTTTTAGGCCCTCTGATGCTTGAGATCCAAGTAATCTTCAGAAAGTTCCGTTACAATTCAGTTATGAGTGTAATGAGAACAAGAGCCATGTTTCTGATTAGAGTCATGGAATCATATAGTTTTAGCTCTAAAAAAGGAGTCACCTTTGTTACTTTGTACAGTATGTGTAAGAAAAAATTATTGCTGAATGGGTTGTACATATAAGGAAATTAGGCTTATGATCATAATTTCGGTAATTTTAAAATAAAAGGGACCATAGAAATCATACAATTTGACTCTCTTGTTTTTCTACCAAAAAAAACCCTGAGATCAAGAAAAATAAGTGATTCAGTCAGGGACGTGGAGCTCAGGGTTTTCTGAAGTTGGGGTAGGTGGCACGTTACTATAAACAAAGTTACATTAAAATAGGGAAAGTTTAATTTTAAGCATAGGTTCAGCCTACTACCCATAATGCTTTTGAACTTTAGAGAATGTTAGGAGATCTGGAGGAAATATACATTCATAAATATATTGCCTTATGAGTCATAAACCAAAGCAAAAAAGGAAACATCAACCCCTCAACTGTACCTCAACCGCTTCTACTCCCTTCCAAGTACCCCCCACCAGCACAACAGAACAGTGCAGATTCTTTTAATTCTTCATTCTTGGAACAAAAGTAGTGCTGCTTATGACTTTGCAGCTGGAGAGACTAAAATTCTAAGCAAGTAAAAATCTAGAAAGTGCAGTGCTGTGTTTTCTCTGAAAACTTTATTTCTTATTGCTATTTTTTGGCTTGTCTGGAGTTCTATGAGTGAAAAAGAAATAAAAGGTTGAATATTAAATGCTGTCTTATGTTGCAATACTTGTTAACAATAAACTATAAAAAAGACTATAAAATCTAATTTAGACTTTATTAAATATATTGAATTTAAAGGTTGTTTTATGTGATAAATAGTAACTGTATCTTTCTGTTCTTGTAAAGATGGCTTTATTGAACTATATTTAAGAGATTAAATTTTTTAAAAGTTTTTTATTAAATCTACTGATGAATTAAAATGAAATGTCAGTATATTACTGTGTGTAAAGAATGCACATGTTTTTGTATATTGCTTTATTCACTAGGTAATATTTTTTATGTTGTAAGAATGGCTTTTACGGTATATCAAAGAATACATTCAACATGTTGAATGAAAGTAATAATTTTATATCTATAACAATAGAAACATTTGTTGCTGAGCTACGATTAACGTGACTTCATATACATTTATATTTCAGGCTACCTTACTAGATTTTGGCTGGAGAAGTGCATTTAAAGAAGTGTCTCTTCCCATGGCGCACTGCATAGTAACTGAAATTGAAGGTTTTTCCACAAAAATTCTCCAACAGGAACAGAATGAAAGGTCTTCAGCTGTGAGTTATGCTATGAACCTTGTAAATGTCCAGCAAGTTTGGCAAGACAGCCATATGTTTCCTGAGGAGGAACAACCAAAGAAAATTGGAAAAGCAAGTATATGAAATCCTTTCAAACTGATGACTGACATGATGGGATTTATTTTAGTATAAAGCATTGCAAAAAGAACCTGTAGATCAAATGGTGGAGTCCCTTGGCAAATACTTGGTACTTGACCCAGTACCAGTTTTCTTCAGTGGTATCCATGGGCCACTGCTGCCTAAAAGGACTTATACCTGATGCTAACTTGTTGCTCCATGACTCTAAGGCAACCAAAAAGGGGCCTCTGTGACTTCATGGGGAGCTGGGAAACCCTGGGAAAACCACCTGTCTTGATTATACGTTTGAATGACTCTAGGAAAATTTAGGAGGTTGAAGGAAGTGCTGTCTTTTCTAGCTTTGGGCACTTAAAAAAATCTTCATTAACACCTTAATGAGCTTTTCATCTCATTAGTATCAATCTTACATCTCCATATGTGCTTTGAAAGTCACAGAACATACTGAGAAAATAGGAGGTAAATACAGTCACTTGGCATTAAGTCCAGAATGAGTTCAGCAACCTATGATTGGGATATTCCTTTTTTTTTTTTTTTTTTTTTTTGAGACGGAGTCTCGCTCTGTCACCCAGGCTGGAGTGCAGTGGTGCAATCCAGGCTCACTGCAAGCTCTGCCTCCCGGGTTCACACCATTCTCCTGCCTCAGCCTCCCGAGTAGCTGGGGCTACAGGTGCCCGCCACCACGCCCAGCTAATTTTTTTTTGTATTTTTAGTAGAGACGGGGTTTCACCATGTTAGCCAGGATGGTCTCTATCTCCTGACCTTGTGATTGGCCCGCCTGGGCCTCCCAAGGTGCTAGGATTACAGGCGTGAGCCGCCATGCACAGCAGATTGGAATATTCTTAAAAGAATTTTTGAAGATGACCTCCTTATTCTGCCACTTCACCCTAAGGCTCCAAAACAAGGAGTTCCCTCGAGTCCCTAGGGAACTCTGTTGACTGATCCCATGTGGAGACAGGCTTTACTTTTCCATTCATCACACCTCCCTTCTGCCATTAAGAAAGAGAAGATACATAATAAAGAGTGAAAGACTAGACTCATCACTTCTAAAAGTTGCTGACACCCTACCAATATGAAGATGCTACATGAGACTGTTTCTGATTATTCTAGAGTATTTAAATTACACTGACATTTATATGTGGCATTTAATTTAAAAAAAAACCCTTTATGGCAATTTAGCAAAAGAAAATTAGAATAAGTTTAAAAAATAATACAAACGTTAATATCAAGGATACATATTTTCTGAGTACTACTAACTAGATAAAAGTATTGTCATGTATAGCTGGTTCATGAGTTTTTCATAATGTCTGTCTGGTAAGCATAAGGTCTGAAGGTTATATAGAGAGAAACATTGTTTTGGTATTTCCTTATTTGACATAAAACATTTAACTTTCTACAACTGAGAAATCGATTGTTACAAAGCTGCATCATTATATTTATGTTTGATGCCAAATTCATTATTTAGGAATTTGGCTCCACTGTCCATAAATTACTTGGTGCTGTCAGAATACAAATAACTCAGTGCCACATTTATTTCTCCCTAGTTTTGTTCTGACATCATGGAAAAACTTGACACCATGCTTCCACTGGCTCTGGCATGCAGAGATGATTCTTTTCCGGAAATTAGAGCAAACTTGGTGGAGGCCTGTTGTAAAGTGGCAACAGCTGTCCTGCAGAGACTGCAAGAGAGAGCCAAGGAGGTTCCTTCCAAAGCACCCCTGAAAAACCTGCACACATACCTCTCCACGGCAGTGTATGTCTTCCAGCATTTCAAGCGATATGATAATTTGATGAAGGAAATTACTAAAAAGTAAGTGTTGTTTAAATTAAGTTGATGGCCATGCTTGAAGAAACGTGTAATCTTTGGATATCACAGGAATGAAATTTTGGTAATGAGATTTGAGAAAGAGAAAGTAATAATTAACATGGTGAATTATTTTCATTTGTCTTAACTAGGAAATATCAAAAAGGTGGAGCATGGGAGATATTAAACTAGATACATAGATAGTAAGAAAGGTACTCTCTCTAAAGGCACACTCAAAAGACCCATGCATTTTCTGCACCCTAACCCAGCGCAACTATTTTCTGCATGTTGTTATTACATGAATGAACACACCCTTTCGTTTTGTAAGGTGCATTATACTGACCACAATGAAAAGGAAAAATAAACTTGTTGTCTCATGGAGTGGACTTACAAAATAAATTCATTGTAATCTATTCTAATGATCAATGTAAACATATTTCAGAACAGCCATTGAGTAATAAAGTACAATATTTGAAGAGGAAGCATCTGGCAGTCTAATTTTCATGTATTTGTACTCTAAAACTACAGTATGTTTTCTGTATAGAGATAAAAATGACCACAGGCATTAATTATCACATGGCCGTTCTTGTTGCCCTTACACTGTCTAGATATAACATGGCTTCTTGCAAAAGAAATATGTAGACGTAGCAGTCCTGTGTGACCCCAAGAATCTATTCTATATTCTTTATCCAGCCTTTGCAATCCATTAGTTATGAAAGAAAGCAGTGTAATATTCATAGCTAAAGATAAAAGTAGAATAAATTTGGCTTGATGTAGGGTATAACTGTGATATTTCTTTAATTCTCATAAGTAGTCAGATGTTGTGATTCAGGCTTGAATTTATAAACAAAATGTGCCAGAAATCATTTTATTTAATATTTCTGCAGAATTTTAAAAAACAGTTTATGAGATAATTGATATCTACAAAATTACAATTTTTAAAAATAAAGACTGTGTTTGTGGTACATTTGATAGCTTTATAAAAGTTGGTTCTGACAAGTGCATGTTGTTCTCTAGTAATAACAATAACCTAATGCCTAAATAATGCACTGATCTCTAATAATAGGCTTACAAAGAATGCTTTCATTTTTGAATGATGTATTGACAATACAGTTTGTCTCAAGTTGAAGTGCATATTTGTAGAACAGCAGATGTACGTTTTCAAAGGGCTTGCGAAACAAAGACCAGCTTTTCTTTTTTTTTTTTTTTTTTTTTTTTCCTTTTGGAAAGTGAATGTGGACGCAGACTTCAGCATTAAGAGGAAATGAATGATTGATATCTAATAATCAAAACCATTTGTAGTACTGGAGATTGTTATCTCCTACTGCACAGGCCTTAAATCTCTGTCTCTTTGATCATTCTCTCTGAACAGACCCATATTCCTGGTGCCTGTCCAACGATATCAGGAATTCATCAACACTCTACAGTTTCAAGTTACGAACTACTGCGTCAGAGTTTGTGCTACAAGCATTTTACAGGATGCTGAGAGCCACCACTGGGATGACTACAAAGCTTTTTATGAGGTGTGAAGTTAAGTTTACTATCCCTCCTTTTTACACAAATATGTTTTACTGCCTACCTGCTTTCTGGCTAATTAGAAACATGAGCTTGGCATTACTAATACATGAAGACTGTTAGGATAATATTTTTAAAATATGGAATTCATACTTAGGAAAAACACTGTTTTTAAAAACCTGAAATCAATTAGACATCAGAACTCTCCTTCTGCTTAAAAGTAAAAATAACTTAATCTGAGCTGCAATGTTGTGCCGTATAGTCGGAATATAATGGGATACAATGAAAACTCAAAGAGATAACAATGCCAAAATGCTACAACCTTGTATTTTTTCCAAAGGGACCAGTTAGTTATGGATATCCTTGCATTTTTTTCTTGTTATACATTTCCATATGTGTTTGATAAATACCTTTTATTAAGCAGCTTTATTCTTTGTACTTATTTTTTTCCTTCTTATTGTATGTTCTTATGAGTATGCTTAAAGACCCATCTGAGGCTGGGCGCAGTGCTCACGCCTGTAATCCCAGCACTTTGGGAGGGTGAGGCGGGCAGATCACTTGAGGTCAGGGGTTTGAGACCAGCCTGGCCAACATGGTGAAACCCCATCTCTAGTAAAAACACAAAAAATTAGCTGGGTGTGGTGATACATGCCTGTCTGTAATTACAGCTACTCAGGAGGCTGAGGCAGGAGAATGACTTGAACCTGGGAGGCGGAGGTTGCAATGAGCTGAGATCCAGCCACTGCACTCCAGCCTGGGTGACAGAGCTAGACTCTATCTCAAAAAAAAAAAAAAAAAAAAAAAAAGGACCCATCTGATCAGTTATAGCTTACCTATTTTCATTTAGCCCATGTTTTGAAATCCCAAATTGAAGCCTAATGATTCCCAGTGCAACCAAACCCAGGATCAATTAAAATTATTCATCATCAAGCTTCATTAGTTTCCCTTCACCTAAATCTCATTGATTATGCACAGACCACAATATTTGAAATTCCTCGAAGTTCATTCCAGGTCAGGGTGAAACATTTATAATATCTTAATAAAAGGTAATCAGGGTTTAAAAAAAATTCAACAGCCATGCCCAGTTTCATTAACTTTTCCATTTTACNGAAACCCCATCTCTAGTAAAAACACAAAAAATTAGCTGGGTGTGGTGATACATGCCTGTCTGTAATTACAGCTACTCAGGAGGCTGAGGCAGGAGAATGACTTGAACCTGGGAGGCGGAGGTTGCAATGAGCTGAGATCCAGCCACTTCACTCCAGCCTGGGTGACAGAAAAAAAAAAAAAAAAAAAGACCCATCTGATCAGTTATAGCTTACCTATTTTCATTTAGCCCATGTTTTGAAATCCCAAATTGAAGCCTAATGATTCCCAGTGCAACCAAACCCAGGATCAATTAAAATTATTCATCATCAAGCTTCATTAGTTTCCCTTCACCTAAATCTCATTGATTATGCACAGACCACAATATTTGAAATTCCTCGAAGTTCATTCCAGGTCAGGGTGAAACATTTATAATATCTTAATAAAAGGTAATCAGGGTTTAAAAAAAATTCAACAGCCATGCCCAGTTTCATTAACTTTTCCATTTTACCCTTTCCTCTAGATTGAAGTTTGTGACTATCATTTTCTTGATTGTCCTAATCACTATAGAGTATTGAGAAAAACTGAGTGGAGTTTTATTCAACAGAATCGCTCCTGTCACCTCGCAGGCACTGAAGGTTCCTGTGGTTTGATTTATGCCTGAGTTATTATCATAATAAATGTTACTACAACAGAGAGGAGCGGCTAATAAGAAGCTCTCTTAAAGGACTTTCCACTTTTTCTAAGGCCATTTCATCTCTCATTCAGAGGCCCTTCCCAGAGAGTTTTTCTCTTTGCAAGAGCATCCATATAGAGTTTTCCAAACCTGACATACTTCAAACAGTCATGGAAGCAGCAAGCAGAATGAGAAAGAGAAAGTGGTATGGTGCAGCTGGTAGCCTGAGATAAGAATGAAAGTATTGGTCTTCCCCTCTCCTGGCAGCATCATATTTTCCTTATTTGCCTTGAAGTAAACCGAGTGGTTGAAAATGAATCCTACTCATATTTCAAACTATTTCAATATGTCAGTGTACTACTAATGAGCAATTTTATATGATGTTTTACATGAAGGACAGGTATCATCTCACTATATGTTCAACATAGGGGTATTATGTTTCCTCTTATGCAAATTGGGAGCTAGAAGAGTCGTACAGTGTAAATAAGTGGATGCATTGAGAACCTGTTATTGAAGTTACCAAGTATTTTAAAAACCAACAAATTACCATGTAACATGCAGCTCTTAGATCTTATGACAAGGCTTTAGCTTCAAAGACAGAAATAACGAGATAGTTACCCTGTGATTACATGGTACTGTAGCTTCCATATACTTACATGGTCAGTAGTTACAATTTAATTGCAGACTTTGTGGTTGTTATTTATTTTCAGAAAAATAAAGTGATACTTTTTTTTTATGTATCAAAAATAAGAACCTTCTAAAAATAGCACTGATTTTAAACTGTTTTGACAACTGGCATACCTGACATGGTTTTATCTTGCTTACTGCACCCCTTTCTTTTGCTCTCCCCATTATTCCAACTGATTTGTGAAACAGAATTAGTATGTTTTTGGCAGGCCTGCTTTGAGAGGGAAAAAGATGATATCTGCCTGACTGGGGGTGAAGGGTAGGATAGAGATCTCAAGGGAACCTATCGCCATGTGCAGAGCATAGTAAAGAAATAGTAAAATAATTTACAAGATATGCAGCAATATTTGCTCATGTTTTGTGATAGCAAGTGAGATCTAGATACATTATTTCCATTTTCTAAACTGTCAGCTTGAGAGAGTCAGAGTTCTGTATCTCTCTGATGAGGTGCTGGTCACGATGGCACAGTGGGTGTTCAGATTACATATTTAAAATTAAGCTTTTAGGATAGTTGACATCTGTTCAGTTTTAGGAACTCGTGTTTTCCAATAGTCAAAGAATAAAGAATTGTCTGTTCAAAGATAATATTGAGTGGCTTCTATAATAAAGCCCAGATGCTTGTTTCCTGATATATAATCTAAATAAAAGCTCACATGTGTTTACATTACAGTGGGTCTCCAAAAATAACAGATGTTTACTAGCAGAATACTTTTGAAATGACAACAAATAAGGAAACAGGTCAGAAAAATAAATGAATCACATTTAGTTTAATGAAAACCCTTGCGTACATTGAAGTTGTATGAATTTACAAAGAATTGTTAGAACAAAGACCTATTTGAAATATTTTAAAGTAAACATGAAGTTTATAGTTTAAAAAGTCTTAAAATGAGTATTTTTTTACTTTTAAGAGAAGAAATCTGTGTGCCTAAAGTTATTTTTATTTTCTAATTTATCACTAAAGGGTAGCCATTGAAGAAATTGGGTTTTCATATTTTGAAGAATATGAGAAATCATTTTGATCATGTTGTAGTAAGAACTCACTCATTTCCGTAGGCAAAGTTAGTGTAAATCATTCATGCTAGTCACTATCAACTGGAGTCAGTTTTGCTTAAATTTACATGCAACACAAAAGGTATAAGAGAATCAGGCATTAAACCTCCTGTCTTAGTTTAAAAAGTATTCATCGAAACACACAACAAAGAAAGCATAATAAACTATAATTTTGCTGCTTCATCGTTAATTTTGTCATTTCTTTTTTCATAAAAAGTTTAGATGCACACCTTATTAAGAAATCAGAAGCCAGTGGCCAAAGTCCCCTCCAGTTTGAACTCGACTCTGACATTTTGATGCCCAAGTTTCTTACCCAAAGAATACAATTTATAAATGAGTAGAAATTCATTTATACATGCCATTTGACAGTCAGTAGATAATAACTAAAATTATTATTGTTTCGATGGCTGCAGAAGATATTAGTAATCGAAGAAACTGCCAGGAGAGTCATACATAAAGAAAATACTAATGGGAGTGTCTGCATAAGAAATGATCACTTTTGGTATAAGAGAACAGCAGATTTTTTTTTTTTTTTTTACATGACATTTGCCTGACAAATACAGATCGTGGGCAAAGCAGAAATTTTAAGTAAAAGTTAATCACTTGGAATATAATAGGAAATTTTACTAGTTTAACTTCTGATATATTAACATAATCAAGATAATGCTTGAAGAATGCATTCTAATCTTCCTATTTCAAATAATCATTTGATCTGATTTGAAGAAAATGGGGTGAAACTACGGCCATACCTCCTTAGAGTACGTGTTACCTGATTAATGTTTGTAAATCACTTGAGGCCACCCTCTTCTTTCTGCCTGTTCCCCTTGACCTTGGCCATTGTTAGTTCTTCCTCTGCAGTCAGAAAATTTGGCACACAGAAGAGATCTGTACAGGGGTGGAAAGGAATGAAAATATGACTCTTTAAAAGTACAAGGTGCCATAAAAATACTAAGAAATGATGATAATATGTATCTAGGCTTTAAAAAATCTTGTAAATTCAGACTATTGTGATATCTGTTTCTAGTATTGTTATTTAAATGCCATAGACAAAATAGCCTAACGTAATAATCTTCGATAGCTACCCATCCCCCTTGGTTTCAAGAATGTTCCTAAGAATGCAGTATGCAAGTTTATTTTTACTCCTGTCACTTCATTATAATGTGAAATCTGAAACATTTATAAAATTACCTCAATGATGCTAATAGGCTCAGAAAAATATACCTACTGAAATGATTCAAATAGATTTTAATTTTAGAAGAATCAGTCCACTATCTTAAACAAGCTACCATGGTTTTTTCAGCAACTACAAAGCTAGTTGTTTAAAAATAAATTTTAAACCATAGGCTAGGTGTAGGTAAATCAAGGCTATGCTAGGCTAAATGTTTGTGGTCTGGATTTGCACTAGAATATCTAGTCTCATACTTGAAATAAAACATCTGTTCCTTTGTCAATAAGGATGTTTTACATCTTGTCAAAAATCTTTGTTGGTCTTCTAGTGTGTCAAACTCTTTAGCTATTTCCTTTCAGCCTGAACTAATTAGGTTCATAGGAAGCAAACTGACATTTTAGAAGATGTAATTCTATGGTTTAACATGTGGTGGCTTTGCCAGGGGGAAAGATGTTCCTTCTCGATCCAGATGTGGCATTATTTCTGCTGGGCTCTTCGTTACGATCTCTGGACCATTCTGCCTCCTAAGTTAGCCCAGGAGATTCTAGCAGAAGTGCTGGAGAAATCTTTGGGTCTGCTGACCTCCAGATACACTCGGGCCCACCCCAGCCGCAAAAGAACTCCACAGTTAAGGTAATTGAAGTTCTGAAAAACACTGCTTTTCAAGAAAACTTTTCATTAGTTGGGTATAAAGCAGAATTCTGAATCTCATGACATACTCCTTATATATTTAACATGTTTCTAACATCTGAAATCATATTCTATTTTCCTGAGTTATTTAAGTGGAAATATGAAACCTGAATCAGAATAAATTTGTTCTTTTTATTCCTTAAAATTGTCTATAGAACCCACTTGTTTCTAAAAAGTGATTCAAGGTGTCTTATATTCGAGGATATAGACACACAAATGTTAATAAGATAAAAAAAGAAAATTAAGGCCCTGAAATTGATACCAAAGCATCCATGCCATGATGGAGCAGTCAATTTGACACATTTGATTTTGAACTTCTAGGCAACCAGGGGATTTTAGCTGTTTTTTGTTAAGCCTTTAAATATAGAAGCTTATCTTCATTAAGAAAACCTAATTATTTTCTTCCTAATATATTATAATTATTTTTTCCTTTTATTTTCACTATTTGTTACTAACAGCCAGTTCAACAAAATGTGAAATCATAGAAAATGAGGAGCAACAGTCACTGAGTATTGAATAAGACTGAATTATAGTACAATTCTATGAGTTATCTAGGCAATGAATATATGAATTGTGCTTACATCACTACAATGGTCTTGTATGTATATGAAGAAAAGGCTTTTGTTTTGTAAATATTCTGTATAATGTGATTCAGACCTTTTAGGCAGAATAATCTTTTTTCAGATATATTTTAGGAGGAACCTACAGACATGGGAGTCTTTTTTTTTTTGGGCAGGAGGAATCATTTCCTGATCATGTTCTTATAAAGCATGCTGCAATTTGAAGGGCATTTAGGTCCTGCTGCAGTGTTTCATAAATATGGTATTTTGCACAGGCTGTTTTGAATTACTGACTAGACTTTTTTAAAAAATTGAACTAAGAATAGATGGAAAATTCCTTTTGAAAGCAAAGAATAACTTCGTTCTTTTCCTTATGTAGCATAAATCACTTTTGATTATGAAATGGCAAGTCATTATGTGAAATCAGCTTTACTGTTAGCTCATGAAATAAGTAGAAATGGGTAGTATATTTAATTAATTAACTGTAGAATAGAGACTTTTGGTTTTATTTTCTGAGTGGTTGCATAAAATGCCATGCAATGTTAGAATTATTGCTTCTAGTTTTTGTAAGTAAAATATATAAATATTTTTATTTGACTGGTTACTCCTAAACCACCATTATTATGGAAATCAGATTGTGTATGTGTGTTTCTACTTATATATTGGATTAGAAATTGTTTATCTAGCAATTAGAAAAAGCATATACAAACTAAAATTAAACCTTTATAAAGGCTATTATTGATTCTTTTAGTATTCCAGTAGCCTTCAAATGTCACATAACTAAGCCATATATATGATTTACATATGTATCATATATTATTAATATGTAATATTTATTATATAATAAATTTGAATCCAAAATGTCATTTTAAAAGATCCTAAAACTTGTATTTTTCCTATCACTTCAAAATTTTCATCTTCTGTTTCTTCAACCCTGAATTTAAAAGAAGAAGAAACTAACTTAGGTCTGTTCAATTTAGTTATATGCCAAAATAATAATTAAAGAGATCTTTGGGTCCCTATTAAAACTCAAGAAAAAGGCCGGGCGCGGTGGCTCAAACCTGTAATCCCAGCAGTTTGGGAGGCCGAGACGGGCGGATCACGAGGTCAGGAGATCGAGACCATCCTGGCTAACCTGGTGAAACCCCGTCTCTACTAAAAAATACAAAAAAAACTAGCTGGGCGAGGTGGCGGGCGCCTGTAGATCCAGCTACTCGGGAGGCTGAGGCAGGAGAATGGTGTAAACCCGGGAGGCGGAGCTTACAGTGAGCTGAGATCCGGCCACTGCACTCCAGCCTGGGCGACAGAGCAAGACTCCGTCTCAAAAAAATAAATAAAAAATAAAAAAATAAAAAAATAAAAACTCAAGAAAGATGGAAACAAAGAAATAAGTCTATGAATAAGATAAATAATACAGTATATTTTCCACAAATTTATTTAATATTAAACATTTCCGAAACTATAGGCTTCTCGATTTGAGCTTCGTTTGTCATTTCTTCTTATCTCCCGCTTGCTGGGAGAACGTGCTACCAATCTTGTAATTTTTTTTTGACAGCTTGCTCATGAGTGAGGAGAATTGTTCTGCCATGAAATTTTAACCTATCATACATACATATGGAAAATAGCAAATTTTTCTTTTCATCTTGCTTTTCTTTGGCTCAGTGTAATTTCCGGGATGATCTCTTGAGTTTCTTGAACAGAATCCTAATAATGTAAAATAAACATTTTTTAAAAGCACTCCTAAAACGCTATTACAGAGCTCACCATCCCTAAAGATAATGGTATTGTGGGCCATCTAACACCTAGAAACTCAAAGAGTATCTATCTTTGATACTTTCTATTTGGTTTAGATCTCTGAAGCTCTGGTATCTAACTGAATTCTTCTATTCTTACATATGCTTTGTACAAGAGATATGAATTAAAGTGCCTACCAAGCAGAAACATTGTTTTGTTTAACACGATTTTCTCTTCTTTCTTTCCAACAGACTTGATGTCACAACAATTTTGATATGCACTGAGAACATGTTATGGTCAATTTGTACATCTGTACAGAAACTTTTGAGTCCTCATCAGCATACAGATGATAAAATTTTTAAAATTCATACCCATTGTAATAATCTGTTTACAACATTAGTCATTTTGACTTCACCATTAACAGAATTGTATAAGTAAGTATCAAATGTATTTTCCTTTTAGCTATTATGATATATAATAATGTGATTAGCAAGTTATTTCCATAACACTTACTGAATTATGTGAAGTTATAAGTAGAAATCTTTTGAAGTGCATTTTTGATACTGTGAACTGGGCCATTTTATAAAACTAACACCAACCAACAGAGTTTCATAATTCTCAATGCAATTCAGTGCCCGAAAATGTGTTATGTCTCTATTGGATGGCCTGGTTATCACAGTGATTTTTTGATACTTTATGAAAAAGAAAACTATATTTGAGATATACCTCAGCTAGCAATGGCAAATGGAAATAGAAATAATAATTACATCTTTAAAATGTGGAAATATTTTACTTAGCTCAACAAATAAGATTTAGAAAAATCTAGAAATGTGGAATTACTTTTGATTTCTGGTTAATGCAGTTCAAATCTGTAATGTTATAGAGGAGGTTAGAATATGTCTTATCATAAAACATTAATACCATTGTTTATATCCTCCTCCAAAATTGTCACTTTTATTTTTTAACTAAATAATTATATCTTCATGGGTAGTAAAAATTTCACATATCTATTTCTAAGGCTAAATCAGGTCAAGTGTTTCTTTGCATAACATTCTGGTAAAAGCGATATACAAATCTTAATTTTTAATAAATTTTGACACATTTGTATTAGATATTCTAAAAGAATTAACAGCTTTTATTTCGGCTTCGCCTACTCTGACTTTCAATAAACCCATTGTTTACAGAGTGTTCCTTCTAGCAACACAGGTTGAGAGCTACTTTTAGAAATGGAGAATTCTTTCAGAAAGGGGAAGAAACAGTGAGATAAATCACCATACGGTTGATATTATGTACAGAATGGTTCATAATCATAAAAAGCTCAAGTCTGAAGCCCATAATAAATCCTAGGAAACTAAACTGATTTACCATAGATGAAAAAATTGCTATGCTCTCAGTTCAATGGGTCATTTCATCTAAGAGGAAGGCCCTGTGAAAATCGGGAACAAAGTTGACAAATTTCATGGATTGGTCATGGTGAGCAATATTGAATTTCATGCTTTGTCACAGATGAATTGATAAATTTTAGCCCCCCAATGCATTTGTAAAACAAATAAATTATTACCAAAGATTGCATATTTTAATAATAATGTAACATACATTCATTATTGTTAACCTATGGCTTTTTGATACATTTTTAACAACTATGCAAGTACTCAAATCTCTATGATTTGTGCATTAGATATTGCACTGTAACCTCATTCAGCAAATTTAAATTGCTAATTTCAACCAGGATTACAGAACATTTTACGCTAAGCACTGCCTCTGGTTTTTCTTAATATAAAACATAGATAGCTATATTACTTTGAAGCATGAACAAAAATCTGGATATACTTTAATTCTTTTAAAATCTTTCTCAGTTCAAAAAATTTCAAAAGTTTTATCCATTTATGTTTACTTAAATGTCATGATTGTTTTCCTAGACTAGACATCTAATCTTTGAAATATACTTTGTTTTGTACTGACAAATGAAGTCTACAGGCCAGCATGTTCTTCGCCAATTAGGGAAATATATATTTGTGTGTTGCAAGAACTCTATTGACTTATTGGGCTTTTTTACACATCCAAGATATGAATCCATCATACTATTAGCATATTAGAAAAAAATTGTGAATCTCACATTAAAAAATTAAACCACATTCTTTGAGGAATTGGTAAAAAGTAGCAATCAGATGTTAATAGTATTGAATTTTTATAAACCCTAACCCTAACCCTAACCCTAACCCTGCCTAACCCTAACCCTAACCCATGCTACCTGACATTTGTCACTCTACGTGATATGCCCTTTTAGAAGGTGACTGCCTTTATTTCAAGTAGTTCTGACAGATGAACTGAATGTGTTTTCCTTTCTGAACTTAGCGTAGGACCACGAAATCCCTGGACAGGAATACATGATTTTAAAGTCTTTTCAGGAAGAAGGAAACCTGTTTGCAAAAATATGTGTTCTTTTTTAACTCGCCTTTATAGATTTCTGTTAGAATGTTGTAAAAGGAGTACTTCAGCTTTGTTCTCCAGGGAAAGGAACATGCTGAAACAGAAAATATTCACCATGTATTTTCCAAAGTGCTTATCACTTATATTTCTTTCGTAAAGGCAGTTAAATTGCAGGCCCGAAGCATATTCACATACATGTTCATACACATCCCCACCTGGTGATTTCATATGTTGCATTTTGGATGCGTAGACTTCAGTTTTAGTTCATGTGTAGCAGGTTAAAAATTAATTACTAGAATTTTTGGGTAAATGCAATTCAGTTTCAATTCAACAAATGTTGTTGCCTCTCTAGCCCCTATGATTAAAGATAAAGGATACAACAATGAGCCAGATGTAATATCTGCCACAAGTAATTTAAGAAAAGCTGATGATGTTTTTTATTTTAAATTAAAATAATATTGTCCTCCCTAAATCTATAATAAAAGGTAGAATTAGATAATGAATTTCATATGTATATCTCATGTCTATATCTATATTTATCCAAATGTTTTGATGTGTTATATCAAAACTCCTAATAGTGGAAACTTTTTGAAAGCTGGCTATTTCAACATTCAATAAGATGGAATTGTGGGATTTCAATACAACTGCCAACAAGCCATGCAAAAGAAAGGGTCATCAGAAATATACCCAAAGGTAGATCACTAGGCCAAGGAATAGCAGCCTCATCTTGGGGTCCATTTGTTGTCACTCATAGGGCTTTTTTAGTCACCAAATTCCAATGCTCTGTCTATAGTTCTGTTTCAAACTAATGTTAGGGCTTCCGAGGTTATGGCCTTCCCCTTTGTTTAAAAAGAAACTATTTCACTGTCTCTCAGAAAATAAAATAGGCCTTTGCTTTTCCTACCTCAGGAATGACTGGCACACCTTGGAAAACAGGCAGGTCCTCAAGTTAAGCATAGAATATGCTTATGTGAAATGTTGAGCATATGGTCATATGGCCCAACAATGAAAGTAATATGTCCACACAAACATTTGTGTAGGAGTGTTCAAAATGTTATGTCTGTACAAAAATTTATGTAGCAGAATTTTTCAAAATAACACAATGAGAAAGCAGCCAAATGTCCATCAACTAGTGAATGGATACATAAAATGTGGCATATCCATACAGTGGGATATTATTCCGCAATAAAGAGGAATAAAGTGCTGATATGTGCTGCCACAGGGATGAACCTCAAAAACATGCTAAGTGAAAAAAGCCAGACACAAGAGCCCACATATTGTTTGATTCTGTTTATTAGAAATGTCCAGAATAGGCATATCCGTAGAGACAGAGAGTAGATCAGTGGTTACCAGAAGGTGAGGGGAGGAGGGAATGGGGAGTAACTGCTAATGGATACAGAGTTTCGTTTGGGAATAAAATATTCTAAAATTAGATACTGATGAAGGTTATGCAGCTGCATAGTATAACCATCTATATAGTATATATATAGTATAAACCATCTAATTGTATACTTTAAATGGGTAAATCTTGTGGTACATGAATTATACATCTCAATAAAGTTGTGAAAATGAATATAGATGGAATGGAAATTTAAACATACTTAAAATGATTTTTTTTTTAAAAGGTATCTGGCAGAATGCAATCCAGAAAGTGAAGTTTCTTGTCTTAGTCATTTTGTTTAGGTTCAATGACTCCCTTTATCCACCTTCCTGTCAACATTATTTTAAAAGGGAAATCTCATTTTTAAAAAAACACAAAATTAAACAGCTTTATGTGTCATGCTAATAAGGTTAAAATACTCCAAAAGAGCCGGTCATTAAATTTAGAGAGGGCTGCTCCCAGAATATTCGACTGGCTGACTCCTGGTGTACCCCGAGGTCCAGTCTTTCTCTCTCTCCACCTCCTGTCCTGTTCTCAACCTGCCCTTTGGCTGTCTACCACCCACAATTGCTCTTCACAGATGGCCCTTAAAACTCATCCTCCTTTTAACTAAGCAAGGTCTGGTAATACCTTTTATTCTTTCTTTCTTTTGCCATGTATTTACCATGTATCTACTATGGGCCAGTTATTCTATAACCTCCAATTATCATTTGCTAACCTCAAAGAGTTATTTTCATCATGAGAAATTCAAGGCACTTAAATGTCACTTAATGACATTTAGGCAACAACTTATAGTCTCGGGTATAATGCCGGTTTTTGAAAGCAAAGCAGTGACTTAGAATTCTGTTTAAAATCTCGAATTCAGTATTCATAGGTAGTTGTCTGTGATTCTAGGGCCATCAGAAAGGTTCACATGTCCTCAGTTATCTCAAGCTTTCCAGGGCTATCTTAGTTATTCAGTTTCATATTAATTCTGCCTTGTCTAAGGTTGTGGTCTTCTCTTGGTATGATTTATTGAACGCCTCCAGTGGCCCAGGCACCATGGCAGGCACAGATGACTCAAGAAATCTAACCTGACCCTCCACTCGCGTAGAGCTTACATCCTTGGGCTACCTTAATTCAGTCATGGAGGTTTATTCCATTAACATCATATTATGAGACCTGTTTCTTCTGGGAGGGCAGCCAAAACAACATGACACAAGAGAAGCATAAAACCCAGCTAACTCTTTTTAGCTCATCAGTTGTTCTCACTTTTGATGTGCATTGGTTTTTATATCCTTTCAGCATCTGGCTAAATAAGCCCAAAGACCTGATCAGTTTTGTTAAAGAAAAAAGGAATGCTGGCAACATAGGTGTAGATCAGAGAACCCAGAGAGAGTGAATCTAGGACAAAGTGCTGGTGTGGTCAGCACAGAGGCAGTATAATGCTAAGGCAAGGAAGGGGCATGGCTAGTTGGGGCTGGAGGAAGGGCAAAGGCAAGGAATTTTCCCAAAATCACCCTTTTCCCCTTAAGTAAAGTCATCTTTACAGTGTGTCAGTTGGGAATGTGAAGAAATGTACCTGCTTCAAACTTATGACATTTAGTTTTAAGAAAGTATTTAAATTTGCTGTATCAAAATTCTCTTACGTCTTGTGAAAAATATAATTCTATGGCTCATACAATTGTATTTTACTCTCCACTATGAATTATTTAGAGCATCCTCTCTTTTAACTGTATACCAAAACATCATTAGAGGTTATCTAATAGCTAGCTCATAATTTCATTCTCCCATTGAGGCTTGTGGGCCAATTTTCACCCTGTTATACTCTCTAGAATAATGAAACTAATTTGGGATCTTGCTGTGGAATTAAATGCTCATACAGATCTCACTCCCTTTGAGACCATAAACATCTGCCATAATATCTCTTACAGCCAAATAACCTTACTATAACCAGTATGACTGAGAAACTGTCAGTGGAGTAAAAGAGTTTAGGTACTGGCAGAAACGCTCAGATAAATACCATATTGCCAATGGTTTGTCATCTAAGAAATTTGTGTACTAAATAACCATGCCATTATTTTTAGATCCTCCTTTATTTTGTTTAGTTGTGAGAATAAAACTGCAGCTAGGCAACCACT
The DNA here is from genome assembly GCF_001698545.2 of Rhinopithecus bieti. NCBI lineage: Eukaryota > Metazoa > Chordata > Mammalia > Primates > Cercopithecidae > Rhinopithecus > Rhinopithecus bieti. The sequence continues at coordinate 543,997 of NW_016807086.1, forward strand.
TAGACTATCAGGAATTTCATGTCAGTTTTGAAATGGCCATAGACTTTTTTAAGGATAACTTCTAACTATTGTTATCTTATAATGATATCTTACTTATATTGAGCACTTATTGTATACAAGGCACTTTGCTAAATGCTTTAAATACATTATTCCACTTAATGTTCACACTGACGCTGAGGTGATTTACTATTTTAATCCCCATTTTACAAATGAGAAAATTAAGGCTAAATATACTGCCACCAGCATTGCCTGTTAATAAAAGCATATTCAGGATATAAGCCCAGGCTCTTTGGCTCCGGTTCCTGCATGTGCCCATATGCTACCTCTATATAACCTTCGATGACCTTACCCTTAGGGTATGGAGCAGATAAAAAAGTAAATGGAAAGGGATTGGAGGTAGAGTTAAATCCTATAAAGAAAGAAACCAAAATTAGAGCATAGAGAGGGGATAAGGTTGTGAAAGGGGATATATTTTAGAAAGGGTAGTCAGAGAAGACTTAGTAGAGAAGCTTCAGAGGTAGAGCAATCTATGGAGCTACCTGAACATGACAGAGAAGTCATCTAGGTAAGGTATTCATTCTTAGAGAAATGAGGTAACCCTCAGACAACTAGACAAATAGAGGTTTTATGCAAAGAGATCAAGGAAGTGTGAGGGAAAGTAGGCATAGGCTATGAAAAAGGCTACAAGGATATGTAGTATCTTTGTCCACATTCTCCAATCCCTCTTGCTCTCTCCTCAAGACTTCCATATCTTGTCCCATCCTTTTCTCTGAGTCTTTCTCTTCCTTTGAGGCTGTCTTTCTCTCCAGGCCACTTGCTGCATCTCCTGTCACATTGTACCAGCACCCTCCTTTTCCTAGCTCTCTTGCAGTGGCATGGTCCTCCTCATACCCTCACTTTCTTGGGCTCTATCCAGACTCTGGTACACTTTTAGAGAATATCACCCACCTCTCGTTTTATACCTTTTGACAATTCCACTCTTTGCCAAATCTTGGGTAACTCCTTTTTTCATCCTTCCCCACTTGGGTCAAGCCCCTGATCCTTGCCCCATCTGTTTGTTAGCAGATAGCCTTGTTCCTGTGCTTCTCTAAGAAAATCCACACCATCCATGAATGCACTTTAACTTCTCATTTCTGTTCTTAATAATTATTCTCCCCGCTCACCTCTACATCCTTTGATTACTCTCTGATCAATATGTCTATTTTCCCAATTAGAGTAAATCTTTTTACCTGACCTCTTGATTGCATTTACCTCCTACTCATGGCCTTTTAAATATTCTTTCTATCTTGTCTTGTGGCTCCTTCCCCCAAACATGTCCTGTATTAAAAAATGTTCCTCCATTACTATTATGTTTCCCCCCCAAAACTAGTTTTCATTCATTGTCTACTTTTATACCTACCACTCACTCAGTGCACTGCAATTGGACTTCTACCCTCAGCATGCTAAGCTAGCAACATGGGCAGGGTCTCCGTACACTCCCGATTGCTAACTCCAGTGGATTCGGTCATTTTCTCTTCTCTTGGCTTCTCTAACACCACTTTCTCCCGTGTCTTGGCCTACTTCTCTGATTATTCCTTCTTGGTTTTGCTTGAATGTTTTTTTTCTGGCCTTGCCCTTTAAGTGTGGGTATGTTCCAGAGTTTTATCTTTGATCATCTTTACATCTTACGTTCCTTTTTTTTTTTTTTTTTGGCGGGGGATGGGGTGAGGGGGTGTGAATTCATCCATTGCTATGGCTATACCATTATGTTGATGACTTCCACATTGGTATCTTCAAACCAGACAGCTCTTGTATGTGCTGTATCAGTAAATCCAAATTACTATTCGATGCCTTGGATGTACTTCAGATGTCTGTAGCCCCTTAACATATCTAAAACTAAGTAAAATACTTGAAATGTATCCTAGGCTTCTTCGTTTTCCTTAATTTTCTCCTTCTATCTTCCCATTCATGCCATCACCAACTCCATGTCATTAGGAGATGAATATTGTTTATTCTATGAATTTCACAAGTTTTATATTTGTCTCCTACTTACTATCTCCTGTCTCTTACCTTGGTTCAGTGTCTTATCCTCTCTGACCTGTCTACTACAATATCGCCTTCATTATCTCCTCCCTCCTGCCTGGCTCTTTCCAATCTGCTACCCTCACTACTGCTAAAGTGATTTTTCTAGGATGTAAAACTGCTAGTGTTAATCCCATGCCATAAACTCTTCAATGATTCTTTATTGCCAGTACTAAGTCCAAACTCCTTAGAAAAACATATCCTGGTACCTGGTCTGGCTTCTGCCTACTTCTCTAGCTCACATAGTGGAATACATGGGATGGAAATATTACAGCCTGACTTTGAAGCCTATTTAAGGAATTTCTGTTTTGATCTGAGATTTACTGAGAAAAAAAAAAGCCTTTTAAAGAAGAGATGATATATTAAAGTCTAAAAAACATCCAAGTCTATTTAATTAGAAGATGTTCTATTTAGCAAGACAATCAGGGGGAAAGAAGGATCAAATTTGAAAAAAAACGTGAAGATACAAGAAGCAAGATGTGGAGTGAAAAGATAAAGCTGGATTTTCAAAATGGAATTCTGTTCTGGATATCAAAAGACACTATTGCTCCTATACTGTATATAAAGAGAAGTGGTACCACCTCAAAAATTCCATTTCTAGAGCATTCTCAGTCATTACTCTTAACCCTGTGTAGGAAAATATAATCTCCTGTTGTTATACATTTTTTACTAGCCGAGTTATCTGCTAAAGATTTTATGTAACACATTCTTTTCTATTGTGTCAAGATTTAGAGTTGAATTTGAGCCAGCCTCGAAAAATGTTGCAGTAACTGTTGATAGTTGTACATCAGATATTTGGGTTGCATTGTTTTAATTTTGAAATTATAATTATGTATTTTACAATTCAATTCTTCTTTATAAACCCTCTCTAGACCCTTAGGAGTATACAAAATTAATTATAAATTCTAATTAATTATTTAATACTTATAAATCACTTTAAAGATTAAAAAGAGGTACCATGATGCTAAAATTTTTACATTAGTGAAGCAAACACTGGCGTTTATTGGATCCAGGTTGAAGAAGATAACAATGGGACGTTAAAGTATTACTCATGGGAAACATAAGTAATATTCATTGTACTATTCTTTGTCCTTTTGTCATGACAAATTATATAACATGAGATTTTAAAAAAATAAATGATAATGGTATTGTTACACCTTCCCCAAGTGTAAGGATTGTTTTATAGAGGTTCATAAAATTCTAAGTCTTAACTTGTGGTTTTTCATGGCTGTGCTGACTTGCCCACCTGGCCCCAAGTCACTATTAACATAAATCCCAAGCAGATGGAGTGGGGGCATTGTCCATTCTAGCACAATACCATTTTGTGTAAAAATCATTAACTGAGCCAGGCACAGTGGCTCATGCCTGTAATCCCAGCACTTTGGGAGGCCGAGACAGGTGGATTGCCTGAGCTCAGGAGTTCAAGACCAACCTGGGCAACATGTTGAAACTCTGTCTCTACTAAAAAAAATTAGCCAGGCATGGCAGCATGTGCCTGTAACCCCAGCTACTTGGGAGGCTGAAGCAGGAGAATTGCTTGACCCTGGGAGGCAGAGGTTGCAGTGAGCTGGAATTGCGCCACTACACTCCAGACTGGGTAACAGAGCAAGACTCCGTCTCCAAAGAAAGAAACAAACAAACAAAAAAATCAGTAACTGAATCCTAAGTAAACGTCAACAGTTATTTCAATGGTCATAGTTAATGTTTCCTGTATATTCTAAACTAATTATTTGTATTTCCCTAGGACTTTTCAGCATGGCCTGGATGAGTCTACTTCAGATTCCTTAAAATCATGTTTTAAGCAACCATTATATTGGGTTTCTTGCATATCACATTTCTACCCTTCTTTACTGAGGTGAGAGCCTCTAAATGCCATACTATCTGTAATTCTATGATTCCTTTTAAAATTTAATAGAAATTTTATCTGTGGATATAAATTAACTTATATCTTACAAAAGAACTTACAATTTTCACAATTGGCAGGTAAGTAAAGAGTATTATTTCTCTTTTCTTAGCTCAAGAATCAAAGGCATAGGCCTCATAATTATTCTACTAGCTTATAGCTTTAATGATGTAATGGAAAACTGTAAAATTTTGGAATTTAGTTTTATTTTTAAATTTGTCTTTCTTGATATATGACTGGGGATTTGACAGTTCTCAAGCTAATTATCAAACCATAGACATGTAACTAACTCAGAGCCTTAGGTAGAAGTTGAGAGAGAAGTAACTTTTTAAATTATGAGTAGGATCTTTCACTGTTATTATTTAATTAACAGCACTTAAAAACAAGAAAAATCATTTAAAGTATGAAATGTGCTGGCAGAGTAATCTGATGGCATTTTGTGGCATTATGTGAAATGGCAGTTTGATTTCTTGCTAAATATAACATTGGAAATTACCTTTCCTTGGTATCCGAGAATAAAAATATCATGTACAGCTAAAGGAGATATTGTTAATCCCCATACATTCTTGATTCATCTTGGAAATACACTATCAGCTATTTTACCATCTAAGCTGACTATCTCTCTCTTGAGGAACAAGATTGTCATCCATAAATAGAAGGTGTGAAAACCTCATATGCAAAAGTTTCCATACACACAACAAACTTACACTGTTTGCCTAATGTGTGCCTATTTCCATACGGGTAATGAAAAATCTAACATTAATGAGACATAGACCCCATCTTCAAGGACCTCCATGTATTGTTATTACTTCATTTACATATAAAACTTTGTCTGCATTTCTGATTAATTCCTTATGATTGAGTCCTAGAAATGGAATAGTCTCAATGCTCTGTCATCTTGTGTGTAAATATATCTTGCCATCTTGCACATAAATATATTTTATTTCATTAGGAATTAAACAGCCAACTCCTTAATACTCATTGTTGCAAAAGTAACAAATGACTGGATCTCTTACAGTGTGAGTCAAGCAAACAAGCTCTGTCATTTGATGAGTTCCTACGTTTATAAACATATCTGTTCTCTATGTTATTATCACATTTGCTTTAACCTATTTTACTGCCTGCTTTTATCTTATATCTGGAACCACTGGAGTTATTTTCTCTTAGTCATAACTCTGTAAGACTTCCACTTCCAAGCTTGCCCAGATCAACCCAGCTATAGTCCTGGAAATCAGCACGGAAATGGGCTTATCTTTCAAACACTAACTCTTATATTAACTTCTTTCTCTTTCTATATCTACAGCAAGCAAAAATGCACATTTCTTTTCTTTCTGTTCTGTTTAGCAACCGATTTCCACTATTGTCCTAACACGAAGACTAGGACATGGAGACGACTATTCAGCTCGTAGTGGAAATGAAATTTTATGCAAATTCATGAGGACAGTTTAGTAATACGTATTAAAACTTAAAATATTTTGCCCTTTTATCTAACGATTCTGTTTCTAGGAATCAACTATAAGCAATTAATCAGAGAGGTTGATAAAGTTTTATATATGAAGATATCCATTTATAAGAGAAAAAAATGGAAACAAATATTCTACATTGTAGCATTAAACAATTTAGTATGGGATAATGGCATAATAGACTATTGTGGAGTGATTAAAGGGCTGTGTTTTGAAAAATAATTCTATGGGGAAATAATTGTAGTAGATAAGTTGGGGGAAAATTCAGGTTAGTAATTATGAAATTACCAAAGCCAACCCAGTTTTTAGAGTGATAAGTGTGTACCAGACACAGTGCTCAGTGCTTTACATACATTATCTTTTTAAAACCTCACACTAGTTCTATAAGGTAAGTACTCAGGTGCTTCTTTTATGGAGAGCAAGGTGCTGTATAGGCAGCAATGCTCTGGAGAGAAGAAAATTGGAGGCCAGGCTCTGAACTTAGGCCTATTCTATTCTAAAGCTTAAGCTCTTGACAACCACACCCCCGCCTTTCAAAGGGAAGAGCAGTTCAGGGTGATGTTAACAGGTGTACATGAAAAATCATTCTACTGCACAAATAAGATTGTCAGTTATTAATTATGTAAGGTCTTTTTTGTGATTTAACTCTGTAGGGACTCTGACGTGCTAGTATGTAGTGTTTAGCTCTGCTATGGTCTGAACGTGTCCTCCAAAATTCATTTGTTGGAAATATAATCCCCAATGCAACTGTGTTGGGTGGTGGGGTCTAATGGAAGTTGTTTATATCATGTGGGTTTTTCTGTCTTAAATGGATTAATATTACCATAAAAAGGGCTTACAGGAATGGGTTCATTTTATCTTGCCCTTTTTCTGCCACATGAGGATGCAGCAAGATCGCCTCACCAGATGCTGGTGCCTTGATCTTGGACTTCCCTGCCTCCAGAACTGTGAGAAATAACTTTTTCTTCTTTGTAAATTACCCAGTCTGTGTTATTCTTTTATGGCAGCACAAAATGGACTAAGACAGTCTCAAAGGAATGATCTAGTATGCAGATTCCCCAAACTTGCTGGGCAAGAGAACTCTTGTTTTGCAGAGAATTAGCAATTATTGGAAGGTGGAACATCATTGGGAAGTGTTGAACTATGCTATACTATCATATTTAGAGCACAAAAAGAGTACATATAGAAAAATAAATATTAAAAGGATGTATAGTGGTGGGTTTATAGCTTTTATCTCTGGGTGGTAGGATTGCAACCAATTTTAATTTTCATCTACATAGTTGTCTATATTTTCCAAATTTTTTATAGTGATTATAATTTAATTTTATTAATTATGAGTACTTTTTTTTTTTTTAGATGGAGTTTCACTCTGTCACCCAGGCTGGAGTCCTTGGCACGATCTTGGATCACTGCAACCTCTGCCTCCCAGGTTCAAGTGATTCTCCTGCCTCAGCCTCCCAAGTAGCTGGGATTACAGGCACGTGCCACCACGCCCGGCTAATTTTTTGTATTTTCAGTAGAGACGGGGTTTCACCATGTTGGCCAGGCTGGTCTCGAACTCCTGACCTCAAGCAATCCGCCCACCTTGGCCTCCAAAAGTGCTGGGATTACAGGCATGATCCACTGTGCCCAACCTGTGAAAACATTTTTTAAAAAGCAAAAAGAAAATCTATTTTCTTTGATTTCTCTTTTATTCACATGACTTAACCTGTAACCTCTATACAGATGATTTCCAGTTCTACATCTATAGCTCTGAGTGATTACCTATACCCCAACGGTATATGTCCAGCTGTTCTTATTTCTTGAACACCCGCTTTCTTTCAATACCATGTCTTCAGATGATCCTTCTTTCCCCTCTTCCCTTGTCTTTCATGCAGGGAGTCTTTTCTATTAGGAGTAACAGTGTTGCTACATGCTTCCAAAATAGAATCTTGATCATGATTTCCATGCTGAGCCTTTTCTTCCTCTAGTCCTAGTTTATTATTGTGTTCAGTTCATTCTTCTTCCAAACTTCTCTTAGAATCACCCTTTCTCTCCACCCCCTTATAACAACCTTAGTCCATTTTACTATTATTTAACATGTTTAAAAGACTGTTTTCATTATGTCTCTCTCTCATTCAGAAACCTGTAGTAGCTTCTGCTTCACCCACACTGTCACTCCTGGCTTACTTGTTGGAGAGTTTTCTGGCTTATTTCTTGGAGAGTTTTCTCTGCTCCAGTTAAGTCAGTCTCCTCTTGTGTCTTTAAGACTTAGTTATTCCATATTTTTGATATTTAATTTGTTGCTTATTCTCAGCTTCAGGCCTTTGTTTATGCAGTTTCCTTTCTTGGAATACCTTTAGTTCTCTCCTTTGTCTTTCTAAATTCTCCATGCAAGGTATAGTAGGAGGACTCTCACTGATATCCCCCCTGCTCATTAGGTGTCATATTTTCAACTAAGTCCATATAATCTGCCTAGAAAGACATGATCCATGTGATTTGTAATCCAGTGTGCTCAGAGCACTGTACAATCAGAGGAACCCAGGGCAGCAATAAAAGCACTTTTAAAATAACTAAAGTTATTGATTTGCATTTATCAGACATTACAATGGGGATTCCTAGACCACCATTATATGAACTTAAAAATCTCACCTTTCCATTAATTTCCCTCATCTGTATCAGCTGTTTATGTGAGTCTTTCACCCCCAAATTATCCTTCAAAACTCTATTCTTCACTTTAGCAACTAAAATGAACTGTTCAAGGAAATACAGGAATTGGATGTTGACAAACAAAAAATGTATCAGGCCTATCTTTTGGTAAAGGGGAAGGCTGAGAGGAGAGGTGACTGAAATAGTTAATATCATGAAGGAAGTTAGTAAGTTATTCATCTATTTGCTTACTTATTTGTACCTGCACATTGTTTCAGAAAGAATTTAAGTCAGCATTTAGCAATATTAAATAAACTAAGATAATTAATTAAAAGTGGGTGAGAATGAAAGAAACAAAAAAGACATGAAATTCAGAATACAAATAGAGTTAAAAATGTAGTATGGACCATAAATTTGTCTATAATCTTACTAGAGAAAACTATGAAATGGATAAAACACAATTTTCATGTTCTCCTAGAACCCTGGGAATGGAGTTTAGAAGAGTTTATTTTAGGGAAAATAAATATATTTTCAAAGCAGTGAGTAAAATGTACTATATTCATTGTCCCTAGCAGTGGTATAGGCTAACAATGTGAGTTGATTTAGAAAGGATAATCAGTTTCATACTAGATTAAACTAAGACATGTGGAAAGTGTATTAATCTCAAGGTTAACACAGATACCATATTGTGCATTCATAGAAATGTTCAAGAAAGAATGCTGTCCTAGTCAATTATAATATGTTGCATTATAATATCTTTTAGCATTTTGTAACCTTTCCTCTTCATGTGGTTTAAAAAAGTATTTTCAGGTCTTCCTTAGCTAAGTAGGTCGTAACTGTACACTGAGTCCAAGAAGTATAATCAGTGTGAGTAAACAGTCCATTCATTTTAACTACTAGTTTTCTTTTATGGTGACAACATGATGCTTTGATTCATGGCCAGTCCATTTTGAGCTGTATATATTCCTTTCCACTGGGCTTTTGTTTCTACTATGCTTCTATTCAATGTAATCCTGTTTCGTATTTTTGTATATATTTTCCTCCCTGAACATATTAAGCTATCTTTGGTTTCATTATATTCATATTACATGCTATGTGGGTCTTTCCTTTTATTTAGTTTAGCAAGATGTGTTTAATCATTACTTCAATAAATGCATTCAAAAAATGTTCTCCATGTAAGGCATTGTGCTAGGTATCAATGGTGAAGGAAGAGGCAGGCAATGACATTTGAGACAAAGTCCCTTTCCTCATATTATCACATGTTGGTGAAGAAATCAATTGTATTTGCCTACTTGACCACAGTATGTGATACCATTGTCTACTCCCTCCAACTTGAGATATTCTCTTGATTTTCTCCTGAGATATTTACCCACTTTTGTCTTCTTTCTTTCCTGTTGCTGCTTTTCTGTTTCCTTTGCAGGTTCATCTGCTTTAACCTGGCAATTAAATATTGAACATTGTTAGTATTCTATACTATAACCTTTTTTCTTAGATGATATTATCATTTCTATGATTTCTTGTACTCTTTGTGTGTCCCCAAATCCATATCATTAATTTTAATCTCTCCTAAGACTACAGATCCATAATATATGGGTACCAACCATACATGACTACCTTCTTGAAATTTACACCTGGAAATCATAAAGACATCTCAAACTCACCATGACCAAAACTGGACTTAGGATGTTCCCCTCCAAACAGATCCTCTTCTACTGTTCCCTATCTCAGCTAATGATACATCCATCCAATTGCAGAAGCCAGAGACTTAGACTTAGGAGGCAATTGGACATCTTTTTTATCTCCTACATACCAAATCCATTACTAAGTCTCATTAATTTTAACTTCTAATATCTACTCTCCGTAGTACCAGTTTCACCTTAGTCCCAACTACCATCATCTCTCTCTTAACTACTCCAGTGACCACTAGCACTCTTCCTGTGTATATGTTGCCTTCCATTTCTAATATTCTCCAACTGTAGCAAGAGTTTTCTCAAACCCAAATCTATTTTCAAAACTCACATTTTATCATGGCATACTTATGGCTTACCTTCCATGAATTCACCGTTATCCTTAAGTATGTACAAAAAACTAGCATAGCCTATAATATCTACATAGATGTGACTCTTACCCACTTCTCAACCCTCTTCTGATACCTGCTACTCTGTGAATTCTGCTTTCCACACATTAGCCCCTTTACATTTTCATTCTATTCCATGTTCCTTTCTGCCACAGGATCTTTGCACATGCTTTTCCCTTTCACTAAAATGTCTTTCTCCTTCATATCGGTAATGCCGGCTTATCTTCATCTCTCAGCCCAAATGTGACTTCTGCAGGGATGCCTTTTATCAACCCTGAAGACTAGTTAACTTCATTTTTACTACAACTTCTAATAGCATTCTTGCTTTTCTTTCAATGAGTTTTTTTAATTGTTATTTTATCTTTATTTGTATGATCTCTTAAACTATAAATGTATCCTCCACTAAATTCTATAAGAATAAGGAATTTCTGCTTTTTGCTTACTGTTATGTCTCCATGGTTTAGCATATACAAGTTAAACAATAAATATTAGTGGAATGAATGAATAAAAAATTCTAACTAGTATTGTGTCCCCTAAGTGCTATATTAAAGTATTGTATTGCATAAATGCTATAATAAATGGTAGGAACATTTGATCTGTGTGGTAAGGCCCAGGCAGGGGAAGCACTGTCTTAATGAGGAGGTGACTTCTAGTATCCTTAGGAGAGAACATCTAGGGAGGAGTACAAAAAGAGTTTTGGTCTCCCAACTGCTGCTGAAAAACTGCTCTGCAGGACTGAGAAAAAGAGCTTAGAGATCTTGTCCTCTGATGAGGTGCCAAGCGTTGACATAGCGCCAATAGCTAGCGGAGAAGTAATGAGAGATTTAAACACCAGAGATCTTAAATGGCTGTTCCAGAGTGTGGATGGACAAGCAGTATGAAAAGATTTTCAGAGGGAAGTCAGTGTCTATGGAACAGTTATTTTAAAAAGTGAAAATGTCAACCAAACTAAGTATTTAGCATATGAACCTAGATATCTTAAGGTGTATATCTTTTCTATTATGGCTTAAATATATTACATAATTATATTACATAATTCAGAATTCAGAACTGAAGCCAGCAATGTGATAATAGGAAACAGCTATAGGTTTTCACATTGGTTTGCATACTTGTTTAGTTCTGTGATTCTGGAAAGTTAGCCTAGGCGTGCTTCAGTTCAGTTTCCCCATATATGAAACAGTTTATATTTTGGTGAGGATGGTGAGACATAAATACAATACAATCTTATTAATCTTCTTGAAGACAGCATGCAATCCTATGGTCTACTTTCTCCATCTTGAAACATCTTCTTCCCTTGACTTCTGAGATATTCTCATGGGAGGGTCATGAGGACTCCATGAGCTCAAGTGCCTCAGTGGCATTCATCACGTGAATACTAAACTATCATTCATAGCTGCTATTAGTAAAGAGCTATATATTTCAGAGAGTGGCAAGTTTTACCAATTATCTAAACGTGTTGAAAGGACTTACTTTAAGTATGATAAAGTGGAAGAAATATTGAACCACTTTCTCACTGGGTCAGGAATGTGATGCTAGGGGAGACTTTTTCTGAACTTCCCTTAACAGATCAATGTCTGATAGACAGGAACTAATAACAGTCAGTGGCTCCAGGGAGGTAACTTCTGCTCCTCAAAAGGATGGTTGAGTTATTCAGTGTTGTCCAACGTCTTGGTGATTCAGGTGCTAGATTAGTATTGCTTGGAGGGAGCCCAAAACTGATGGCTGGAATATAATTTCAGTTGTACACCAGGGAGTGTAGATACAACCAACCTGGAAAAAAATGAGAGTCTTTAAAAATGTCAATCCACATTAGTGGACAAAGTTATTTAAAAAATCAAGGCAAATTCTGTATATAAATATGCAGGTGAACTCTATCCGATTTCTAGTTATTAAATCATCTTTAAATATAAATATCATAGAGACTTGGCTATACCCATTATAGAGATTAAAATATATGCAGACATTTTCAGTGCTATAACTGTGTATAGTTTACACACTTTTGGTTAAAGTGAAGAGGAAAATATTTTGGGTTCCTCTCAACTTTTTTTCTCAGGCACTAAAATTATCTTCCTAGAGAAAGATGACACAATTGCTTTAAATATTTGTCTTTACTTCTTTTCCCAGAAGATTTTGAAGGATACATTACGGAAAACCAAGAGTTAGTACAACAGTAATATGGGGACTTCCCTTCTCCTTTTGTTTCCCCACATTAGGGCTTTCATCCTCAGTTTCTCTTTAGTTATGCCCTTGCCTTTGTTCTCTGAATCATGTAACTTATGGTCTCTGGTATAAACTTGGCCCAGTAACCCATGCCAAGAATCATCTGGTTGAAATCAATTTCTAGATACCTTGAATAACATGGCTTCAATTTGGGAATAAGATTTGAGACCACAAACTTGATTTTGGGTCAAAAACATCCTATTGTCAGTCAGGAGGTTGAATAAAGCCAAACATTCTCAAAGCTGGAAAATACAATGTATGCACCAAATATCAATCAGGTTGAATGGGAGAAAACATGGAGTAATGGAATGAGCATAGGTTTTGAAGTCAGAGAGATCTGGATTCAAAGTTCAGCAGACACGCTTATTAGCTTGGACTAGTTTCTCAATACTCCTGAAACAAGAATTAAGTGAGAGGAACACCAAGTGCCCTCATGCATGCCCTATTTTGGATTTCTCCAAGCAGCAAACCCTGAGACAAGGATTCAAATGAATGTAGTTTATTTTCTTAGTGGAAGAAACACTGGAAGGCAAGTGGGGAGACAAAGAGAGGAAGAAAGCAAATAAAAATTTGTGTAATCACCCAGGTGCAGTGTCTCACACCTGTGATCCCAGCATTTTGGGAGGCCGAAGTGGGCCGATCACAAGGTCAAGAGATCGAGACCATCCTGGCCAACATGGTGAAATCCCATCTCTGCTAAAAATACAAAAATTAGCTGGATGTGGTGGTGCACACCTATAGTCCCAGCTACTTGGGAGGCTGAGGCAGGAGAATCGCTTGAACCCAGGAGGTGGGGGTTGCAGTGAGCTGAGATCACGCCACTGCACTCCAGCCTGGCAACAGAGTGAGACTCCATCTCAAACAAAACAAAACAAAAAAAATTGTGTAATCAAGCTAACTACCATAGGAGTGACCAGAACTTAAACTTAAACCTCTGGGGGGACATTCTGAGAACCAGTATAAAATATATGTTTCAGAGTTGTCCCAATAAAGGAGCAAGGATGCTGAGGTATTTATACCCCAACTCTCCTCAGTCATTGGTTGAGGGTCACTCTGATGGTGTTAATTCCTGCCACTTGCAGCCTGTCTTGCTGCAAAGTACAAGAAATCCAGGCTCTAACGGAGGTGAGCCAGGCCAGTGTGAACTGACAGATAAGGACAAGAGGATATGGGGTGATATAATTTGGCTCTGTGTCCCCACCCAAATCTCATCTTGAATTGTAATCCCCACATGTCAAGGGAGGGACCTGGTGAGAAGTGATTGGATCATGATGGCAGTTTCCCCAACGCTGTTCTCATGATAGTAAGTTTTCACAAGATCTGATGGTTTAAAAGTGTTTGGCAGTTCTCCCCCTGCTCTCTCTCTCCTGCTGCCATGTAAGATGTACCTTGCTTTCCGTTTGCCTTTTGCCATGATTTTAAGTTTCCTGAGGCCTCCCCAGCCATGGGAACTGTGAGTCAATTAAACCTCTTTATAAATTACCCAGTCTCAGGTAGTTCTTTAGAGCAGTGTCAAAACGGACTAATACATGGGATCATTGACAATGTCTTCTATGGCCCTACCCTTTACACCACTGAGATCTACTTATTCCCTATGTTAGGTTCCCTGAATTCTATCATTGATTCTTCAGGTTCATTGCTGGTTACAATTTATTTATGTATTTAAGCTTGATGACAATGGACTTAGTAGGACAGGATACAGTACCCCCTGCTGCAGATATTTCTGAATCTGCAAGTGATATTTATTATTAGATTATTCTACCACCTATTCCATCTTCCCCTCATCATTGGCCATCATCTCTGCTGATTTATGTTATTTGCCCAGCGGGGTCACTGAGACCTTCATCCTTGAGGTGCTGAACTCCTGGTTACCATTCCCTTATCAGACTTGGTTACTGAAGTCTTCTGAATGTGATAGTTGTCAGTCATGAAGGCATTGAGAGATGCCCTGGTGAATCTCTAGAGTTACAGATACACTTCCCTGCTCCCTTTATGCAGTAGGAAGCCCAGCTCCTCATGATAAATAGGGTTAATCACCCTGACCAGCATAGTAACCCCTTTCTTTGCCTGATAGACGGCTGGCATGGGGAGCCAAAAATGACCAGATGGCAGCTATAACTTTAGGTTTAGTGGGATCCTAAATGGTCCCCTTGTAGAGATGTGTATAACCCATCCCACCCCACCATGGAAACCAGAACCTCTGCTCCTCCAGAGCTTATAGTTATTGGGATAGGAAGCACAAATTTGTCAAGTGGATTATCAGAATCTTTGGTGGGAGGGGCTGCTCCTACTTTCACCCCTTGTCTCTCAGACCTATGTAGTTTGTCTGTTGAGGCCACAGTACCATATAATGGCTGTTGGCTAAAAGTAAGTATCAAGTCTTGAGGGACAGTGTTCCAGCACCACTGACTGTCATTCCCAAGCTATGAATTTTGGAGTCCATTCCAATTTTCTGCTAGTCTTGCAGCTTCTGCATGATATATAAATGGTAGCAACAATGTACCCATGGTCATGTGGCCTGAGCAATAAGGCTACTCATATCCTAGTCTGAACCTACCGCAGAGCATTCTCTTGGCCCGAGCCTTACCTCACATCAAGTTGGAAATTAGGACAGTAGGACTGATACAGCTAAGATTTTGTTTAAACATTCTATTGCAACATGAGTACATACCAAAAAATTGAAGAAAGTTTGGGAACTAATTGATGAATTTTCATAAACATACCTGAATGTAGCTAAGATTTTCACAATGATTTTATAAAATAGTTTGATAGTTTCATAAACCAATAATGCTTGGACCCCATTACTACTTGGAATTTAAAAATTCTTTAGGCCAGTTTGTGCCCCAGAAATACAGCACTTATTGGAGTATCAGCTGAGTACAACCCAGTCATAAATTCATCCTGTCTCCTAATACAAGATTTATGAGTTCTATGGGATTTATAACATTTTCCCCTCTTTGTATTATGGTGGAATTCAACATGTACATATTTGATACATACATACGTGTGTGTGTGTGTATGTGTGTGTGTGTGTGTGTATGTGTGTGTGTGTGTGTGTGTGTGTGTGTGTGTATATATATATATAAAATTTCCCTTTCTGTCATTTTTTGTAAGGCTAATCTCACTTTCACAGCTCCACCAGCTCAAAGGCTGAGGGAACATATGCTTCTCCATATGCCCAACACAGATTCCTCAATGCATTTATTACTCAGAGCTTGGTGATTGAAGAATGTTTGTACTATTTTATTTTTCCTCATAGTGAGTCATTCTACTGTACATTTAAAAATCTGTGATAAGTTGAAAGATCCAAGAATTGAGGTACATGTCAACAAACAGCTTTCCATCTGGTAAATGAGAGATTTTATTTATAACCAGGTATTCAGATACAGTGGTATAAAGTGACATTCAAATGATTTTATTCCATGACTGAAGGGCTAAGGAAAACACTAACCACATCCAATCCATTCACCACACTGCAACCAGATCAGGAAACTCCTCTGCCTTAAACTTTCCAATGGGCCTAAAATCCACACCTTGGGATATTAAGGCCCTCCACAATCTAGCTCCCGGCTCCTTCTTCAGACTAGCTCTCAAAGATTTCCTTTCCTTTCTACACTCCAGCCAAATGGGATCTTTCAG
Source organism: Rhinopithecus bieti (assembly GCF_001698545.2). Taxonomy (NCBI): domain Eukaryota; kingdom Metazoa; phylum Chordata; class Mammalia; order Primates; family Cercopithecidae; genus Rhinopithecus; species Rhinopithecus bieti. The sequence continues at coordinate 559,988 of NW_016807086.1, forward strand.
TTCATTAAATGCCTTAAGTTAGCACTCAACTCAAGCATAATATATAGGTAGGAAATGTTCAAAACCCAAGTCATTGTTAATATACAACTTAATACCAAGTAGCATTTTTCATCCATTGAACCCCAAAGGGGCATCTAGAATTCAGTGTTTAGGGTTTAGGATGGAACTAGGGACAGCCATTGTGAGGATCTGTTTTAGATTTTTAGTCCAAAGTCTCAGCTAGTGAATTCTTCCTTTGGCACCACATTTGGAACTACTGCAGAAGTCAGACCCAGACTAATCTGCAAAATAATTCAGAACTCCTGGGATGTTCAGAACTGATAGACTTGATTCCTCTGGCCCTTGAGTTTAGTAACACCCTTCTTCTCTCTTTACCACTCACCCAAGGAAGGAGGTTTCCTAGCTAACAGTGCCCCACCAGTTGCCTAAGGAGTTATTCCAATTTGAGACATGTTATCAGAGTTTTACATGGGAAGCCTGAGTTGGCCCAAAGTTCAAGCACAAGCTGATGGATTTTGTGTATCATAGGTTATGAGATGTTCCAAACACCATTCCAAGCTAAGGGGAGGTGCTCCGAGACTTTTCATTTTGTGTCTTTGAATCTTCTCACTTTTGTTTCAGCCAGCCTTTTGGCAACGCGTCCTCATCATTTTTTTTTTTTTTCTATAAGTTTGCCTACTCATTTATGAGCAGAAAAATCAATCAGTTAACATTTAGAAAGCCTTTAAATGAGCTTAGTTCACTAGTAGAAGCTTTGGGATATAAAGCAAGTGTCTTCAAAAAGTTTGAATCTGGGTGAATTGAACAGACAAAACTTTAGTTGATGAAATAATAAAGTACTAAAATGTGTAAGCTTGCCACTGTGAAGATAAATTTCTAGTGAAGACTTCACTGGGATAGTGAATTTTTTGTGGCAAATTAAAGGAAGAGTAGGATTAAGATAAAGATAAAAGGTTATAGGGAGTTTATTGCATGGATGGTATCTTAGCTCAGGCTGCTATAACAAATATACCATAGACTGGGTGGCTTAACACACATTTATTTCTCATGGTTCTGGAGGCTGAAAGTCTAGGATGAGATACAGCACAGTTGCATACTAGTGAAGGCCTTCTTCCAGGTTTCCCATAGTGAACTTCTTGTATCCTTATGCAGAAAGAGATCAGGCTAACTCTCTAGCCTCTTTTAGAAGGACTGTAATCCCATTCATGGGGTCTCCACTTTCATGAACCCAGTTATCTCCCAAAGCCCCCATCACCAGATACATTGAGATTAGGGTTTCAACATATGAATTTTGAGGAGGGGGAGCACAAATATTTAGCCTATTGTGGGTGCAGCCAAGGTGGACCTGCGCAAAGGCAGAGGCAGGAAAGAGGATGCTAACTGGTCCTCACCCTACTGCCTGTGCTTCAGAAAGCACTGCCTACATGCATCAAGCCTTACCATGCATGCAACAGGATCTCCTGGAGAAAGGTTGTCGAAACACAGATTTCTGCCGTGTCCCCTGCTCCCCGCCCCCACTCCCCACCCCAGAATTTCTGATGAGATGATGCTGGAGAATTAGGATTTTAAACAAGTTCTCAGGTGATGTTGATGCTGCTTGTTTGGGGCCCAAGCTTTAAAAACCACTGGTCTAGACTGTGTTGATAACTGGATGGCTTAAAACACAGTAAATTACCTCTGCTAATGATAATGCTGCCAATTGCCTCTCTCAGTGATACCCTTTGCTCTGAATTACTTTCCACCCTGAAGCATATAATGCTCCCATTCTCACCTCCAGATTGCTCAGTCCACCTTCCCTTCCCCATGCCGCCCTATTCCCATGTCCTTAAGGCTGTCACCAGATTGAGTTTAACTATTTCCTGCCTTTTTTGTTGTTGTTCTCCTTGTAAGTTGATTTCCCATTTTTTGGCTATTAGCCAACCTAAATTTTAGATTTCTAGATTTTAGAAGGGAAAAGTAAATAATGTTATCAGTTCCTTTGCTCTCCTGCTGATTCATTGGTAAATGAAAGTGGTGATGTGAGAGACCTGATTTCTATTTTCTGTTCAACACTGATGATAATTTTTCAAGCAGAAGCATATCTGCCTTGGAATTCTTCCCCTTTGATGAAATGATTACCCAAGTAGGTAACAGTGTAATAGCAGCAGTTCTAATAATTGAATGTTGATGTAAGGCTTTACATATTAAATAATTAGATTACGGTTGATCCTTGACAGAAGCTTTGAATTTTTTTTCATCTGCAGTCACAGTATATAGCACAGTATATAGCAAATTACAAACTAGCAAAACCCATCAGAACTTCTCTCACTTAATAATGAAAGGAGTTAATAGCACATAGTAGGCATTCATATATTTGGTGAATAAACAAATGAATGCATTCCAAAAAATGCATACACAGCTTTTCTTCCCTCCACGAAACAAAAACAGACATAATTCCATGAAATATAGGCATGGGTATTTTGTATCAGTTTTAAATTTGGCAGGGTACCAAATGTTAATTTGCTTTTAGCTAGTTGAGATTAAATGTAATTCCTTCCCCAGGCAACCCTAAAGTAAGTAAGCATGAAAGCATTTTCAGAGTAATCTGGGAGGAATTGACATTTAAAGGAGCTAGCATTACATCTGTACTTTAAGGCTATTAATTTCATAGATAAATTAACTTCATTACTCCATCTTTATCTTGCATTTTGAAAGGACTCCATCAGCTGGAGGACTGAAAGCTGAGGGTCAATTGAAACTGCTCTTATCCCAGCCAGGTTGTAACTGGAACTTGCTTCTGGAAACCCTTCTGCATCATGATGGACTTTTACTGAGAATCTTGCTGAAGAGCTCAAGTGAGTATGTGTAGTTATAAGAATGTCCTCGAAAAACCTAGTCATTGCTCGAGTTGAATAACAGTTTTTTCCTAGGCAAACATTAGAAGAAGGATGTAAACCAGTGGCATGTATCAACACTCAGTTGGGTTAGCAGCAAGCAAAAGCATTAAATCACTTTACCAACCTATTTGAAAGAATTTATTTCAAGAACTGTGAATGAGAGAAAACTATATTTTTATATGACACTGTTCTATCACAACTACCGTTATATAGAAGTGTATCAATATGCAGGGTTTGAAATGCCTAACAAAATTGTAGGAGTGCAGTTATATTTCCAAAGCACAATCTGAATTAGACCTAGAGAGAGAGAGAGAGAGAGAGAGAGAGAGAGTATTAGATTAGCACTGAGAATTTCAGTGTATCATGAAGAGTGCTTGTGCAACTTACAAACAAGCAAGCTGTGGCCTACAGCTATATCTGTTGGAGCATAGAGTAGTAATCACCAGAAAATTCTGAATGGAAATTGAGGAGTAATATAAGACCATGCTACTCTTAATTAGTTTCTTTTTTTCCCCTGTAAATGCTTTTTAAGAAAATGGTAAGTAATGTTATGTCAATATAATATTACATCTCATTGTAGTCCCACTTCATCTAGGAAGAGCTTTTCACCATTTTCACGTACTCCTGTGCATCTCTCCTATTCCGTACCACAAGCAAAGCCTGATTACTTTATCAATTACTAGTGTCCTTGTAGGTTTCCCAAATCAAAATCTTTCTTCTCTAATTCCCTATCACCTGCAGGACCCAAGTCCCTTCACCATTCAAATATGATCCAGAATAGTTTTCTAACCTTTTCTCCACTATTTCCTTGCACACACCACCCACTTACTCCTGTAACAGTTGTTGTACCCAAAGCCCCAAGCATGCGTTCACTCCACACCTTGGCTCACCTGTCTTTCCTACTTAAAGACCTGCCATAAACTACTTAGCTTCCACGAGTCTGCAAAGGCCAGCTGATGTTTCGGAGCTTTGAATGCTCCATCTTACACTGATCTCTTCCTCCCCTGAACTTCATACTGAACTTTCATCTTGGCTACTTTATTTGCCCTTAGCATGCACTGCCTTGTATTTTTATTGTGTTTATATATGAATGAGGCTAATGTCATTAGGCCCTACCAGCCTGTTAGTATACAAATGAGGTTCATAACCTTTCCTTGTGTAAATAGCTCCAGTCATTTCTGGCAATTTTTGTTATCTCACATCTGCTCAGGACCGGTGCCCCATATTCTCTCCCATCCACCTTGATGTTTGCTTCCCAAAAGGCACTTAGGAGCAGTGTCTCTTGTGAGAATATTGCTTCTCTCCTGGTGCTCTCCAAACTCGAAAGCCATGTGGTGCCAAAGGTCATCACAACTCCCCAGGCCTCACTGTATTCCAAGCAGAAAGGCAAAGCTTCCTCCCTCCCAAGCCCAGAATCTGATTTTATTTCCTTAGCTCCCAAGCCATACTATTTGGAACTCAAATCTCACAAAGTTTATCTGAAAACAATTTATTTAGCTTCAGGCTTAACCACTCTCCTAAAGAGAAAACTCACACTAGGGAATCTACTTCTTCAAGTAACCAACATTTGTTATTCACTTAGTAGTTATCAGGCACTATGCTAAGCATTTTATATGTGTTATCTAATTTGATTCTCTCTATAATCTTATAAAATATATACTATTGTTATTCTCATGTTAAACATAAGGACATTGGCATTGAAGATAATTTTACTTATCCACTGATACACATATCTGATAAATACTGAGTAGATCTAGATTTTTGTACCCAGCCAGAGCTTTCTGTCCCCTGCTTTTCCAATACAAATATTCATGCAAATTAAACCCTGAAGCCAAATAGTGTAGTATTGGGAAGAATTGTTCTGTCCACTGTCAGGTTGGATCAACCAAGACATCTTGGTACACATGCATTTAACTTGCCTTTCCAGCTAGGTAGGCAAGGCTGCACTGTAGATTTTTATATTCCTCCTTAAGCTGGCACAGTTCTTTTTACATAAACGGTCCAGTAAACAGTGTTTGGCCAATCAGTGATCAATTAGAATAGAAAACATGGCACGTCCCTTAAACTTTATAGTCTAAGTGCTTGTCAGACAAAGCAGCTACGTGACAAGGATAATATCTAACAAAGCTGAGAGTTACTCTCATGTAATCTTTGAAACTCACAGGCATGATCCTGTAAGAGAAATGGTCTCCTACTGATAGAGTTATGGAGAATAGATTGTAAAATCAATTGAGATAAACCTTTTGACTATGTTGAGATAGCCAGTAACTACAGGAAGTACAATTATAGTTATGAATATTTAACCATGTTCTCTTACAAATGAATCCTACAATTACTTATCAAAAATAATTATGTCCATCTTCTGATATGTATAACATGATGTTGTTTTAAAGAAGCTTGGAGTTATCAAAGGTATCATATTGTACTACTTTTAGTTCTGGTTCTTATGGAGTACAGCAGTATATTTACCCAACCTGCTCAAAAACCCATCATTTTAAACAAAGACTATTAGACTACATGGCTGCTGTGGTATTGTCTTGTACTGAATTTTACTAGCTACTTCAAATACCATAAGGATAAAGTGACTGAATTTACTAATCAATTGATTGACCTAGTTCTTAATCTCCAATAGAATTCTTGTCACTTTAAATTAGAAACCATATATTCATGGAATCTTGTTAATTATACTAATATAGAAATTATTATGCATGCAAAAATTAATTTGTAATATTTTAAAAGATATTTTATTATTTGATTAAAAGTCTCATGATATTTCGAGTACCATTTTGTAATTTAGAAGCTTGATTATTTTAGGAAATATTAGCAAAGCAAAATCTTAGAGTAAAATACTCCAAATTATATATTTCAAGCAACATAATTATCAGCTTCTTATGGAGTCTTTTTTAAAATAAATAGTGTGTTTTCACTTTTAAGCTAATAAGCAACTTCGGCAAAGTCTTAGGATACAAAATCAGTGTGTAAAAATTGCTAGCATTTCTATACACCAACAGTCAAGCCAACAGCCAAATCAAGAATGCTTCCATTCACAACTGCTACAAAATGAATAAAATATCTAGGAATACAGCTAATAATGGAAGTGAAGGACCTTTACAAGAAGAACTACAAACCACTGCTCAATGAAATCAGACGTGACACAGACAAATGGAAAAACATTTCGTGCTCATGGAAAGGAAGAATCAATATCATGAAAATGGACACTGCCCAAATAAATTTAAAGATATAATGCTGTTCCCACTAAGGTACCATTGTCATTCTTCACAGAGCTAGAAAAAAACTATTTTAATTCATATGGGACCAAAAAAAGAGCCTGGGTAGGCAAGGCAATCCTAAGCAAAAAGAACAAAGCTGGAGGCATCATGCTACCAGACTTCAAACTATACTACAGGGCTATAGTAACTAAAACAGCATGGTACTGGTATAAGAACAGACATGCAAACCAATGGAACAGAACAGAGAACCCAGAAATAAGACTGCACACCTACAACTATCTGAACTTTGACAAACCTGACAAAAGCAATGGAGAAAAGATTCCCTATTTAACAAATGATTCTGGGAGAACTGGCTAGCCATATGCAGAAAACTGAAACTAGACCCCTTCCTTACACTATATACAGAAATCAACTTAAAATAGATTAAAGACTTAAATGTAAAACCCAAAACCATAAAATCCCTAGAAGAAAACCTAGGCAATACCATTCAGGACATAGGTATGGGCAGAGAGGTCATGACGAAGATGCCAAAGGCAATTGCAACAAAAGCAAAAATTGACACATGGAGTCTAATTAAACTAAAGAGCTTCTGCACAGCAAAAGAAGCTATCAACAGAGTAAACAGACAACCTACAGAATGGGAAAAAATTTTGCAAACTATGCATCGGACAGAGGACTACTATCCAGCATCTATAATGAACTTAAACAAATTTACAATGAAAAAACAACTAACCAGATTAACAAGTGGGCAAAGGACATAAACAGACACTTCTCAAAAGAAGATATACGTGCAGCCAACAGTTACATGAAAAAAATGCTCAACATCATTGATCATTAGAGAAATGCGAATCAAAACCACAATGAGATACTATCTCACACCAGTCAGAATGGCTATCGTTAAAAAGTCAGAAAATAACAGATGCTAGAAAGGTTGTGGAGAAAAAGGAGCAATTTTACACTGTTGGTGGAAGCATAAGTTAGTTCAACCATTGTAAAAGACAGTGCAGAGATTCCTCAGAGACCTAGAGACAGGAATACCATTCGACCCAGCAATCCCATTACTGGGTATATACCCAAAGGAATATAAATTGTTCTATTATAAAGACACATGCATGCATATGTTCACTGCAGCACTATTCAAAATACCAAGGACATGAAATCAACCTAAATGCCCATCAATGATAGATTGGATAAAGCAAATGTGGTACATGTACACCATGGAATACTATGCAGCCATGAAAAGGAATGAGATCATGTCTTTTGCAGGGACATGGATGGAGCTAGAGGCACACTGACACAGGAACAGAAAGCCAAATACCACATATTCTCACTTATAAGTGTGAGATAAATGATGAGAACACATGGACACATGGGGGAAACAACACACACTGGGGCCTGTTGGAGGGTGGAAGGTGGGAGGAGGGAGAGGATCAGGAAAAATAACTAATGGATACTAGGCTTAATACCTGGGTGATGAAATAATCTGTACAACAAACCCCCATGACACACATTTACCTATGTAACAAGCTTGCACATCCTGTACATGTATTCCTGAACTGAAAACTTTAAAAAAAAGAAAAAAAAAATAGTGTTTTTTTCATCTAATTAATAAAACTTAGTTAATTTTTAAACTTTAAATTGTTAAAGTTAAAGTGTTAAATTGTCTCAGGAATAAAAATGCAAAAATATGAAGTACATGTATTTATTACATATTTTTTAAAACAAGATTCTCTTTGTTTAATAAGTAATTATTGAATACTGTTAGGTACAGAGTTTTTCTTGATAAACAACTGCTATGGTTTGAATGTCTCCTTCAAAACTCATGTTGAAATTTAATTGCCATTGTAACAGTGTTGAGAGGTGGAACCATTAAGAGTTGATAGGGCATGAGGACTCTGCCTTCATGAATGAATTAATACCATTATCATGGGAATGGTTTAGTCATTGCTTAAGGGGATTCCTAATAAAAAGGATGAGTTCAGCCCACTTCCCTGTATCTTGTACACTGGCTTCTGCCTTCCACCCTTTCACCATGAGATGACCCTCATTAGATGCTGGCACCATGCTCTTGGACTTCCCAGCCTCCAAAACTATGAGCCAAATAAACTTGTGTTCTTGTTAAATTACCCAGTCTGTGGTATTGTGTTATAGCAGCAGAAAATGCACTGAGACAATAACCACATACTATAAAGATTAAAGCATATGGGATTCATCTCATTGTGAAAGTGATGTCTGTAGCTTTTTGTTTTGCTCTGTGGAAATTATTTCTTAGAATTTATATATGTTTCAAAAGAATTGACAGAGCCTATAGGAAATGGCTCTCTTGTAATCTGAGATGCAACTTCACTGAGCATCAGAAAATAACAAAATTAAATAAGTGAATGGTAAGGATTTATAATATATGCCTCATAGGCTGCAAACTTTTAGGAAGTGGAATTATGTCTTTGCCATGTAAAATAATCCTCTCTGTGTAAAATAAGTAGCAGTTTGAAGGAATGATTACATTGCTAAAACTTAATAAAAGTAAACTGATTTCACATGGTAGGTGGCTTTTAACACTGAGTACAGTTCAGTTGGCAGGAAAAGGTAATGTTTGTTGGTTTTAAGTTAGGTCATTTTAAATCTGCAGGGAAGAAAGTCTCAACTACAAATTATCACAGAAGATTTTAAAATTGTGAGACACTATTTTGAATTATTGACTTTTAACACCCAAGGCAATTGTTCTGGTAATTATCTTGCTGAGGCCACAAGGTCTTACAGGTTTCTTACATGTGTCATCAAAGGAACAAATATTTGGCAATTTCCCAATTGTTAGCAGGTAACCTTTCCTGCTAGTGACATTTGAATGAAGTGTGACTAACATGTCCTTTGCCTATTGCCCCAAGAATAATTGCCAGTAAAACTTCTTGACTTCTGATAATATTAATTTGTAATATAGTAACAACAGCAAACTAGTAAATGCATACTATTAACATGTTCCAGACATTGTTTCTAAGTAGTTTAAATGTGTTTACTTACTGAAACCTCATAACAGCTCTGTGTGGTATGACTGTCATTTCCCTTTTAGAGATGAGGAAACGGAAACACAGAGAAATCCAAGTTGCACAACTAGTAAGTGGCAAAGAAGGATTTGATCTAGGCAGCTGGCTTTCAAATTCTGTTTCCATTCACCGCAGTACATGGCATCCACGCAGCACCACAGAACATTTACCAAATAGCAATATTGCACAATTCATGGGAACTATCAGAAACCTCAGTAGTAGATAATTTTCATTGTACCTTTTGTACTTTTTAACCTCATGACAAAGTGCCTAAAGTTAACGAAGAAAAAGATCTAGAGAAAATTCTGGCTAAGCGGCTACTACCACTAGCAAGTAACTGTTGCCTTAAAGAATGAATCAACTCAAAATTATCTTACCATATAGTTAATATTTTCTTGGTCTTTCAGGTAATATTTGGCATTTTTGGCAGCAGATTGGTGTTTTGTTGTGTATGGTGTGTGTGTATGTGTGTGTGTTTGCTGTTATCATTTTTATTTTTTTAGTTCTTTATTATTAGAAATTGGGTCTTGCTATGTTGCCCAGGCTGGTCTCAAACTCCTGGCCTCAAGGAGTCCTCCCACCTTAGCTTCCCAAAGTGCTGGGATTACAGATGCCCAGCCATGTGTTTTGTTTTATAAGTGTCAACAAAGTGCAATTTAATAACTGCCTTGAAGGAGGTGACCTAATATAACCCATTGTTAGCCCACCTAACCATGATGTCATAGGCTGCTTTTGCTAGTAATGATGTCTGCACTTCAGGACTCTGACTTGTTCAATCTTTTTTTTTTTTTTTTGTCACTTTCTTTACTAAGAACAATAGAACCATATTTGTGTGTCACCATATGGGATCCTATCCAAAGATCTTATCTAAGAATGCTAATGAACTCGTTTGCAGGTATCAGTGGGCTCCATAAAATTATTGGTCCCAGAAAGAGTTACCACTTAGGTTCTTTTGAGACTTCATGAGGGTGAGGTGGGGGTGGTTCTTCTAGGGGAGGTGGTGGGATATGGATTATGTAAAATAAGTCTTCTTGTCTTTAAAGTGCAAACATATTACCTGGGGATCTGGTTAAAACTGCAGATTCTGATTCAGTAGGTCATGGGTGGGGCCTGAGATTATGTGTTTCTCTAACAAACTCCCAGGTGATGCTGCTCCTGCTGCTGCTGGTTCCTGGGCAACTTTCTTAGTAGCAGGGATACCAAACAAGATATCTGCTGCTATAGAAGGCAAAAGAATTTGAGTATGGGGCTTGCCGTCATAACATATTATAGGCTTATAAAAAGACAATTTACTTAAGAATTATTATAAACCGTTTTACCAGGACATTCATAGTGGTCAGCAAGCAAAATCTTATTCACATACAGAACTGATTATGTTACTCGCTTGCTAAAAACTGATAGCGGCTACCCAGTGCTTTTAGAGTAAGAACCCTAATCCTTGCAACACCAACAATCCCCTGCATGCTCTAGATGTGGCCAACTTGTGCAGCTCATCTCATCCTACTCACCCCCAGCATAGTATGCTCCAACACAGAGTCATGCATTCTCTGGTTTAGGTTGTGCATCACAGATTTGTATATTTATAATAGCAATCTCCCTGCAGAAGTCACTTGAAGAAAGGGGCAGCTGCTCTAACACCAGTGACTTTTCAATTGTCCCATATGCCAAGTTCTTTCCTGCCACAGAGTCTTTGAAATGTTGTTTGTATTTATTTTTTCTGCCTAGACCATTTCTTGTCTCTATTTACCTGGCATCTGTGAGTCACCTTTTAGCATAAATGTTATTTCCTGGGAAGTCATCCCTGATTATCCTGGCTGGGTGAGGTCCCGCTTAACTTCTTTTTGTCACGATTTTAAGTGAAATGTTAATTGACATTAATTGGTATTTAATGTCTATTTCAGCCACCATGAGTTTTAGGAGGTCAGGGATAGCTCATCATTTTATCCCCAGTGCCTGGCCTGGTTCATGACACTGTAGACTGGTAATGACAGCATAGAACATGCTTTAAAAAAGTATTTGTTGTCCGGGTGCGGTGGCTCAAGCCTGTAATCCCAGCACTTTGGGAGGCCGAGACGGGCAGATCACGAGGTCAGCAGATGGAGACCATCCTGGCTAACACGGTGAAACCCCGTCTCTACTAAAAAATACAAAAAACTAGCCGGGCGAGGTGGCGGCGCCTGTAGTCCCAGCTACTCGGGAGGCTGAGGCAGGAGAATGGCGTAAATCCAGGAGGGCGGAGCTTGCAGTGAGCTGAGATCCGGCCACTGCACTCCGGCCTGGCGACAGAGCGAGACTCCGTCTCAAAAAAAAAAAAAAAAAAAAAAAAAAAAAAAAAAGGGAAGAAGGG